>NW_025778169.1:0-22500 GCF_021130785.1 Homalodisca vitripennis
CTGTCAATTTAATTATTCGCAGTGCACTGCGCATGTGGGTTCAATACAACTATTGATAAATTACCAAATTACTTTTCACGAATATTCTGGTTTGAAAGGGTGGGATCAAACCATCACAACCACTGTAAAGTAGGAGATTATAATAATATTCACAGATACTTTTATTTTTTAATAAATTCAATAATTGGCTTCCAATTTATAAACTAAATACCAGGGACAGGAAAGTTCAGTGCTTTATATACTAAAAAAAAAAAATAGAGACGTTTAAATTTTATATAAACTTCCCTCCTGTTTAACAAGGGCTATTTAAGAAAAATAAATTCTAAATAGTAATTGAGTAAGCTTCCCTTATAAGTTGTAGTATTATTTTATATATTGTATGAAATACATTACGTAGATTGTATAACTTTGTTATTGACTTTGTCTAATACCAATATAAAGGTTTCCTTTTTCATATTACAAAATTGAAAGGAAAATTTTGTTAATAGTTTATATTGTATTAGATTGTTTTTACATGATGCTTTTCAAAACTGTGAAACTTCGGTTAAATGTTTATATTTGTTGTGTTAGAAGTCTGAAAAGAATAGCAATGTTGATATAACCAATTAATGGTAAAATGAACAAATTTTAAAACATTTTCATGAAGTTATCCTTTCTGAGACAACTCAACCAACTGATAAAAGACTATTAGTTGGCAATAATAAGTATATAATTTTAACTGCATTTTCTTATCATTTATTTTTGAAATTTTTATTGTTGGTATAACTAATTTGTTTCATTTTTCAGAGATCGAAACATCGATTCAGAGTTTCTGGTGAGTAGATAATTTAATAAATTGATTGACCAGTTAGGGAGATGGCATCGTATTGGTAGACATATCAACAATCAATGTATGCATCTCTTTGTGTAGATATACTACTCGTAGTAATAAGTAGAAATTAACCTAAATATTGAATATTTGATTACGTAATAGTGTTATATCAGTCAAAAGTACCGAGACAAAACGTTTACAATCACGTTGTAACAATGTTAATAATAAGTTAAATGTGTTTTACTTTGATAAAACACTATTAATTTACTTACAAAAGTATTCACTCTTTTATAAATAGAACTTGATTATTTTTTCGATCAATTTTAATTATTATATATTAGTTTTAAAATGATATCTCGTTAATGTATAAAGGGAAAATTGAGATTGATAATTGTATTAATGGCTTTCATTTGACATGCGACTGCGTCTCTCTGTTTGGCCATACCCAACAGCTGCTAACAACCTTCATCCATCGACAGAAGAACTCAGTGCTCTGGGACACGGTTTTAATGCCAGATGGTAGGTTTGGATCCGGGATGGAATAATTAATCGTTCCTTACTAGAAGACAGTTTACCAGTTTTTCTCAGAGAAGGTACACGTTTTTGTATGATAAGTTAAGACTAATATACCACAATTAAACAGGTTGGGTGTTGTAATGACGCAATTTAATTGTAGTTTTCGTCATTAGAAGAAAAAGTGGTTTACGGTTCGCAATAGTTTTTTTACAACGAGGCGAAGCCGAGGTCGGTAATACGATTTAGCGCTTAAAGACAGTTCAGCTCCGTGTGTTGAACAGCGGGGGTTTATCATGTGGAAAACACAATTTAAATTTACACGTTGTAGTCAATTAATTATTTTAACAAAATACTCAAACATAGTTAGTACTGACCAGTTTAAGTATCATAAACAGTTGTGGTTTTTACATTTATTTTTACTGAAAAAATAACAAACTTTGAGGTTAACGCAATGAAAAAAAACTTGAATTGTGCCCCAACAGATTTAAAAATATTTTTGTTATAAGGTAACAAAAAAACAATAATTTTCTTGGACTAACTTAAGTATCAAAAACAGTTTTGAATTTGCACTATAATACATTGTATTCTTTTGATGTAAATGGTTTTCATATTTTATAGGAATGATATATTGCCATAGTCTATTGACAAATTCATTTGAAGCAACCTATGACACCTGTTTGTATGGTGGACTTTTTGTATTCTTTTATGAAATTCAATAATAGAGCCAATGTACGAGTAATCTATGGTGAAAATATTTAAAGATTTTGTTTCGACGTTGTATGAACTAGGAAATCTAGGTAATAGAATAGTTAATGTTAAGAAAATGAATACTACCGTTCAGGTATGTCATGGCCAATTAATATTAGACTATAATTTTGAAGAAAGCGTTAACTAAACAGTACGTCAATGTGGTTCCATACAGATAACTTGCAATAAACAATTTCTAAAAAACTCCAAGTCTGTTCAGGAATGTAACAGCGGTGCTGCATTATTATTTCAGCCTAAACAGTACAGCGCAGTACCGCCACTGTAGTAGCCCCAGGGCCCGTGCTGGGGCGCGGCGTGTCAGGAGGGTTGCTACCCCAACATTAAAGCCGAGCTTTATGCTCCATCCCTCAATACGCCATTGTTTTATCCTTTACCTTCACAGAAGATGCATTGTTCATTTCTGGAAAGTAGTTATTTATCCATACTACGTAAACTTTCTCTCATTCATCATTGCAAATTGTTTGGTTTTATTTCAAGGCATAAGATTCAAAACTTACTTACTCATCACCCATTCATGTGTTTATTATACTATATTTAGTCTGCACTGTAATTTAATAAGATTAATTTTATATCTAACCAATAGTGAAAGACTCACAATTCTACCAAAATGTTTAACAGCAAATCCGCGAATACAGGTAATACAGACCAACCGAATAATGTACAACTAACAGACAAATATAATAAACTTGCAAAAGGCAATCCGAAAAAGTTTGAGAAAAAGCTGTTTTTATATGTATTCATAATATGATGATATGTAATAAAGTTTATGAATAACGGTTTCAATGGTGGTGTCGATTTTAATGGTGATTTTAATGTAAGGATCATAATTTTAATTATTAAAACTGTGAGATTTTATTGGGGTAGGGCACACAGCGCCCATTATCTTCGGTCCCCGTTGCAATGTAGAGGTTACGGCCCTGAGTACGGCCCGTTATTGGCACACAGATGTGCAGAATATTCTGATTGAATGGCGCCGAGAGGGGGGCAATATTGGCCCACAGAAAACCATTAATCCAGTCATATTGTTGAAATGTTCTTATATGAGTGCACCGCAATGTTCTTGTACGTTCTATATCAATGGCAGCAGTTTGCTTCAATCCAAATACTCAGTTAGTATACAGCACTGCTATTCTGATTATACCAATATAAAGCGATGGAATATATCAACTTAACAACTTGATTGTGAACTAGAATAGCTCTACGACAGTACTTTTCGCATGGAAGTTGCGAACTTTGCACAGGAATTTGCAATATATTCATTTTAAGATCCCCTAGCGTCTACACGGATAGACGACATAATTTTAAAGAATTTATTAAGAATTTTCTCTATCGGATCCTTAATAAATTATCGGTGAATTATATGCATCTAACTGGAGTCAATGCACACAGATATCCTACACATTTTTATTAGCTTATGGCTACAAATATTGTCTTTACCATATTATATGTCTAGACCATTCATTAGACCGGTCAGTAGCATAGAGCAAATAATAAAAAAACTTAAAAACTACAAAAAAAACGTTTCTTAAACATTTTACAATATTCTCCATTTTAAATAATTTCTGAAGTCATGTGAAGCTACACAGTTTTTACTTAACTGGGGTTAATTTGGCCTTGGGACCAAAGGCAATGTCTAAGTGTACGTTCAATCTCACTATAAACACTCGACACAGTCTCATTGTAAGGGTTAATTGAGTCCCACCAGACACACAACCGCTATTACTGTCCAGTAAGATTTTATTTCATCCTGAGGCATGTTATTCGTTTGAAAATCTAAACCACGAAATCGATTTCCATTTGTTATACGATAGGAGTTAGTATGTGTGTGGACCTTCTTACAATTTACCATTGAAAAGGCAGATTAATAATCTAAGTATTGCTTTCTATGGGTCCCTGGAACCTTATAAAAGGGTGTTTTTGAGCCCTGAAGAGCAGAAGAGGCAGGTATTCTGCGTCGATGCATTAACTAAAAGTGAGAATGAACCCTAGGAGAGATGCCAACCACGTAACGGAGTGATGACGTTGTTCGTACATAAATACTTTAATACTTGAATGTCGGTACATTAACAAAAGTGAGAACGAACCCTAGGAGAGATGCCAACCACGTAACGGAGCGATGACGTTGTTCGTACATAAATACTTTAATACCTGAATGTCGATGCATTGACAAAAGTGAGAATGAACCCTAGGAGAGATGCCAACCACGTAACGGAGCGATGACGTTGTTCGTACATAAATACTTTAATACCTGAATGTCGATACATTGACAAAAGTTAGGACGAAACCCTAGGAGAGATGCCAACCACGTAACGGAGCGATGACGTTGTTCGTACATAAATACTTTAATACCTGAATGTCGATGCATTAATAAAAAGTGAGGATGAACCCTAGGAGAGATGCCAACCACGTAACGGAGCGATGACGTTGTTTCGTACATGAATACTTTAATACCTGAATGTCGATACATTGACAAAAGTTAGGACGAAACCCTAGGACAGATGCCAACCACGTAACGGAGCGATGACGTTGTTTCGTACATAAATATTTTAATACCTGAATGTCGATACATTAACAAAAGTGAGGATGAACCCTAGGAGAGATGCCAACCACGTAACGGAGCGATGACGTTGTTCGTACATGGAATACTTTAATACCTGAATGTCGAGACATTGACAAAAGTTAGGACGAAACCCTAGGGAGAGATGCCAACCACGTAACGGAGCGATGACGTTGTTCGTACATAAATACTTTTAATTACCTGAACGTCGATACATTGACAAAAGTGAGGATGAACCCTAGGAGGGATGCCAACCACGTAACGGAGCGATGACGTTATTCGTACATAAATACTTTAATACCTGAAACGTCGATACATTGACAAAAGTTAGGACGAAAACCCTAGGAGAGATGCCAAACCACGTAACGGAGCGATGACGTTGTTCGTACATAAATACTTTAATACCTGAATGTCGATGCATTAACAAAAGTGAGGATGAACCCTAGGAGAGATGCCAACCACGTTAACGGAGCGATTGACGTTGTTCGTACATGAATACTTTAATACCTGAATGTCGAGACATTGACAAAAAAGTTTAGGACGAAACCCTAGGAGAGATGCCAACCACGTAACGGAGCGATGACGTTGTTCGTACATAAATACTTTAATACCTGAATGTCGATACATTAACAAAAGTGAGAATGAACCCTAGGAGAGATGCCCAACCACGTAACGGAGCGATGACGTTGTTCGTACATTAAATACTTTAATACACCTGAACGTCGATACATTGACAAAAGTGAGGATTAAACCTAGGAGGGATGCCAAAACCACGTAACGGAGCGATGACGTTATTCGTACATAAATACTTTAATACCTGAATGTCGATACATTGACAAAAGTTAGGACGAAACCCTAGGAGAGATGCCCAACCACATAACAGAGCGATGACGTTGTTCGCACACATAAATACGTCAATAACCTGAATGTCGATACATTGACAGAAGTGCCGCACCAACTGTACACATCCGTCACTCGCTCACGCACACACTTCAGCTGTACGTTTAGAGAATAATAATTTTGGTATTGTAATACAGTTTTTGTTTATAAAGAGCTGGTTAAATTTATTACGGTATGGGAATATAAATATGTTGGTAAAAAGGAAAAATGCTTATTTATAGTATGGCTACTATATGTCTAGAACGTATTGGTTGAGATGTGCGTTAAATAATAAGTATTTTTCGAGTGAAGCAAAGGCTAATTTCGAAGTTCGTTGAATTTGTCAATGGTCTGTATTTTTAAACTTATTTAAATAAAAAGGGACAATAACTTCTATATTTCGTTTAAGTCTATACATTTTTAAAATGTATATTTATAAAAATAAATATTTCAGATGTAATATAATTAGTGGAAAATTTGAGTACTCAAATGCTACGTTTCCAGTTAGGTATTTTAATTTAAGAGCCAACTGTTACAGAATCTTAACTATTCGTACATAAGGAACAATGTTAAGAACTCATGCAGTTTTGCGCCCTTATGTTTTTATCGTAGCGTTATGGTAAATATCTTATTTGAAAGATATAATGATTAAACACCCAAATGCTTGTTTTTATGAAGTGTATACTTTTTCAATATTTTAAACGATGAAGTACAACGAAGTTGAACATTTTATGGAATAATAATACAAAAAAACATCGTAAAAGCTTAAAAAGCGTCCAGAATTAAACAGATGTATTTGTTTAATTGTTTTAACATTTTAATATATTTAAATGTTTTTTTTTTTTTTTTTGCATAGGGCGAAATAAACCCTAATCCAGTATCACTGGATAAATAATGGAAACGTTCCGTTCATAAACGACGTCATTTCTTTTATTTAAATACTTCAAACATGAGTTGGAATTCACAAATGTAAATACGCGTTCACTTCCCTGGGACACAATTAAATCAAGTAACACCAAAATGGGGAACAGACAGAAGGGCTTTTGTGGAGAATATAAATTAGCCATAACCTCATCACCAACAGATGCAGACGGTGGGGTTAGGCACTACTCGACAACCTTGTGTGTGTGTGTGTGTGTGTGTGTGTGTGTGTGTGTGCGCGCGTGCGTGTGTGCGTGTGTGTATGTGTGTGTGTGTGTGTGCGTGTGTGTGTTGCGGTGGGTCTCGACTCAGTTTGATGTGCCTAATGCTCTCTTTGGCATTACAAACATGGTGGTTCGTTACTGTGTGTACACATCCCCCCTTCTTCTTCTTCTCTCCTGGTTATGCATGTTTCATGAAAAACGTTTTTACAGGCTTTTTATTTGCCGAAGTGAAAAAGCTCCTCTTTGCGCACCCTTTAGGCTCTTTATTTGTACATTGTATTTGTGGTAGTCTTGTTGTGACATATACATCTCATCCCCTAATAATAATTGTCATTTGTCTTCGTAGTTGTGTCAGGGCGCGTGGTTCACGTGTAGTACTTCCCATTATGGCCAATTCCCCCACACGTGGAATGTGGGGGCTGGGGTGATGGACATCTTAGCTGATTGAACGAGAAAAGAAAATATAAGACAAGAATCATATTAAAGAACAGTTATTTGTTACTTTTAGAATTGTTCTTGAAGCTCTTTGAGGGCCTGTGGAAACCAGAATGAAGGGTACAGGATCTAATGAACCCAACAAAATCTATTAGCCTATTAAAGGGGTTTCAGAAAGTTAGCGTAACATTAGTAACCCAAATATTAAAACCACGAGTTTTATATACGTTTTCAAACATACAAAATAGACGGGAACCTTCGATAGAAAAATTAATGATCTATTATGATCAATCAATCAATCGATCAATCATATTTGTATTGCTTTCAAACAATGTAACATTGCATTTGCAATCGTCAATAAATAAAGCTAAAACTCCTACAGTTTGCTATTCTAAGATTAATTCATTGCACGGACACATACATTAAATTACATTCTCCCTCTCATTCATAAAGGGCTTCAGTATCGGTACTAAGTTACGAAATATTCGTGGTCCCAGCGGCGTAACATGAACTCATCTCAAAACACCTTCAGACACTAAAAGGTCCTTTAATCGAGCTTTAAACATGGTTGGTTTGTTGAAATCTTTTATACTCTCAGGGAAATTATTAATTAATCTGACACCAGCTTGTGAAGGAAGTGTTGTTCAGATGCCAGCGTTCTATGATGTTGCATCCTGTAGCTGTCCCCACCTCTAGTATCATACCTGTGGACGCCTCTGCCTCGCACTAACTCACATCGGAATCGGCATACAGAGCTACATCCAAGATGTAGACGCAGGGTAAAGTCAGAAAACCATGCTCCCTGAAAGCATCGCGGCACGACTCTCTTGGATTCAAAATGACTCTAATGAATTTTTTTCTGAAGCCTAACAACTCTGTTAAATCTGATCCTGGCACATCCACCCCAAAGGCGTATACCGTAGGTCAAATGGGGTTATAAAAGGCCAAAATAGGCCATCCTTAGAACGTTAAAAGAGCAAACCTGTGCCAAATTCCTCAGGCTAAAAACACCTGAAGCAACCCTTACACATATATGCTCAACATGATCCGTCCAAGTTAATCCTCTATCGAGATATATTTCTAAAAGTCGAGTGGTTTAAACTTCCTCTAAAAGGGTGTCCTTTACCATGGCAATGGGTCGAATTTCGTTGACGAAGACAAAAACTTATATAATTCGTTTTTTGCATTATTTGTTTTAAGATTTCAGTCCAAGAAATACTGAATACAAGAATTCAAAGATTGGAAGAGATGAGTGGGGATACGAGTGAGAATAGTGTGCGCTGTACTGTGTTTCGATTGTAGTAAGTTTGTTAAAGTTAAAAAAATGTATTTTGGGGATTGATATACATTTTGTGGCAGTAAAATATTTGATTTGATTTGAATCATTTGAGCCTCACTGTAGCTGTTTTGTAGCTGGGAGGTAAGCGTCTCAGCTTATCAGCTCAAGGACTCAGATTCGAATACCTATTTGGGCATGGCATTTTGGCACGCTAACAAATAATCCTCAGGGGCTTGGCCTAAATTAATCTTATAAACTGTTCTGGACTAGAGTTTTCAGACCATTAAAAATATATCTTGACTTTCAATCTATTTGCCACAAATTTATACAACAGCCTAAATATACACTTATTTTTATCAGAACATCTAAAAGTTCGGGGTAAAATGCGTTATTTTCCCAAAATGTCGTAAATTATAATCAATATTTTCTTTCTATCACATATCTTTTATACATTAATGTACGTATATAGACGTAAATGAAGACAACATTTTAGTTGTTCTTTAAAAAAATTTCTCTGAAGATAAGAAAAAACAGAATGAGTTTAATTGTAATATGAAGAATCTTAAGTATATAAATAGAAAATCTTGAACGTTATTTTCGATTCACGAAATAATAATTGACAATAAGCATATGAAGATTTTTACACCACCTATGTGAAAAACAACTAAATTTAATTACACGTGTCCGTCTATAAAGTCTATAAGTAATATATAAATACGTGTGTTTTTTCTAATTATATTGAATTAAAACTATCATTTCCTAAAGTCATAAATCATCAAAATTCATGTCGTTGCGTGAATTCCTTCCTGTTTTTGTATAACAAATCACATCCCTATCTTCAAATTGTTTCCTTGGACCAGGTTAGTTGCTCAACATTCTTACTTAATATGCCTACAATTCCTCGTGGAGTAATAAAAACATTTTTTTACTATATCCCTTGTTTTTATGTAAGTTCTATTCTAAACAATCACAAATAATAAACAAATTCGATTACACTACCTTAAATACACTTTAAGACACTTAGCACATAAAAACCACTGATATTTAATATACTCACTACCCAAGAATGCAAAGTTATATTTTATTAAATAAATATATTTTTGGAATTAAAAACTATGTAAGATGATAAAACTAAAATCTCATAAAAAAGTAATAAACACTATTTTTACTTTCTAATTAATTCATAGTAAATTTGTAAAATGTAATGTTTACATTTTTTTTATTTTATTTGTTTCCAAATAGTATTTATTATGTAACCACCACTTGAAAATGACCAAAAATAAAGCAGAAAGTAGCTGTGGAACAAGAGTTTGTTTAAAAAGATTAAAGAGTTGTTGTTTTTAATCACCTTTACGAAATCGCATCAACAAGTTTCCGAAACCGAATTTACGTAAACAGGTACTTACTTAGGTCTTACTTAAACTTAGAAATTTAATAAAATGAAATCAAGCGGTAATTATGACACAAATGAACACTCCACCTTTTCATATAAAGTCCCGGAAGTAAGCAAGCAAAGTTCTGGAATGTTATTACTGCCGTCTTAAGATGCCAAGGGATGCAGCATATTAAAGCTGGTCCTGGCTAAGGGATTAACCTTTAATCTTCACTTAAACCCTACTAACGTTGTACTTTTTCGTCCTAAGTGTCACAAGTTGTTTTCTCTTCTTATATCTGACTGCGGTAATCTTCAGCAGAATTCCATCGTGAACGTGACAGTAAAATTAACAGCAAAACCACCCATTGTTTTGAAGTTTAAACTTATGTTTCTTCAGTTTGATGAATAGAAAAATTTAGAACACAATAGTTTTTGCTACCACGGTGTTCAGAGGGTTTACATCAACATGCAGTGTAATAGTTCTCGACTTTGAATTTCGTAGGAACTACTAAATACATTCATCAAGCTGAATATCGCAGTCAAATGCGTCTACCGTGTATAAAACAATAGTGTAGCAGTACACTACAACGCATTTCACGTAATAGGCTTACCTGAATTGTAATGCAAAATTCCAAGTTTATACCTTATTTCAATAGGCTACATGTGTTACTCTGTCATATGTTCAAATGTCTGACATCGTATGAGTGTTCTCAGATTATACATATATTTAATTTGAGATTTTGTCGTTGCCACAATAGTTATCAATAGGATCATTGTAGAAATGTTTACTAATGCTCAATCAGATCTCATGGAGTGTTCGTTGCATCATCATTGAACAGTTATCTTGCGATAAACGTTGTACCCGCTACACTACGCCATTGGCTAGTGTTTAGTATTAATTGAGTATAGTGATGATGCTTGTTCATCTGGTTTCTTATAGGGTTATCACAGTTTTATTACTAGCGTACAATATTTAAATTATTATTTTAGTCAAGACCTGCTTGATTCGTACAATGCAAGACCTGCTTTATTCGTGCAATGCAAACAACTTGTACGTTACCCATATCAAGTACTTGAAGTCACCGACTGGCATAGATAGAGGTTGTTTTAATAGTACTTCACCACGAACAATTCAAATATATTTTTGTAGAATTTTAGAAAAAGACTTTAAAAATTGTAATTATTACATTTGATTTTTTGAAAATTTCCATCTAAGCTTTATATAAAATGTTTATAATTTTGAACATTTACAATTTTGGGCCCCGTACACTGGTCAATGATCGCCTAAGACTCGGATGATGTATTTTTGACCTATTTGGTAGTCTCATCCTCGAATCATTGGAATGGAAACAAATCATATCAAGTTCGCTACCAATAGTTATATGAGCATTCTGTGGTATGTCTGTGGCAACATTAGACACTGTGTCGCTCGTTAGCCAAAGTGTTATTATTGTATACTATAGTTAAATTAGTGTCCTCATTTAATTAACTAGATTTTATTTAATAGATGGTACATGTATTTATTTCGGAAACCCAAAAAGCATTTGCACAATCCTACAGTTTACCATATATTTTCAAACACGTTTTATTTAGTTCATTATAAAAATACCTTCATATGAAACTAACATGGAGTGACTTTAATAAGGTTGATTTTTAAACACGGTTCATAAAATACGGTCATCCATTACCCCGGGTTCGATTATGCATGCTTTATTGGCAAGTTGTAATTGGGAAATTAGTCGATTTAATCGTATTCCGTACACAATATCAAATACATCATTGCTTCATTAAGGTACAACTCTGACCGTAACGAGTCCTCTGTTCCATTAGTTCCATGTCAAACTCATAATTAAACTTATTTTACTGATGTTGTCATTAATTTTTTAGCCATTCGTTATGGAAAATGTACCACAAACTTTGCTGTAATTTACATAATTTCAAATAATTTTTCAATAAGCTCTTGTTTTTGAAATGTAATTTTTTAATCTACAATTAGTATTGCTGGTTGTTATAGTCTGCGACCTGAGAGCCAATTTGGACTGTACAAGCACTCAATCTGATTTCTATTGAAATTTATTTAAGAAGCAGTTTTTAAATTGAACATCAGCCACGCTGATTTTGGCGGAGGTTAAAATGGAAACGGTATCAAAAGGGTTAAAAAAACTATATCTTTTCTCAAATTGTACTTTTTATAGCTTGTTACTCTTAATACCGACCATCGGGCACAAATAAATTATAGTTATATACCACAGTTATGCAACTAGATAAAGCGACTGGAAGCTGCAATTTAAGGGTATCTACATTACAGTAGAATTTGCCACGTCATAACCATCAAATAGTTTCTGGCGTTTATAAATTTAAAATTTATTTACGTGTCTGATGGTTATTTTAAAGTTTGTCTAGCTAAAACATATTATCCGAAAAAAAATTATTATATCATATTTAACCCTTTTGATACCCTCTCACTTTGACCCCTACCAAAACTAGATGATGATCTATTTATTTCTTAGGATACATTTCTCTATACATGTCAAGAAAAGCCAGTTGTATGTTTCTACAATGCAATGCTCCTAGCTCCGGACTATATTGTTATTAACAGATGATTATTGTATGATGCTAATTTGTTTTCTGGCACTGAACGTAACTCTTGGAACCATTAACCACTAGAATCGACGCGACAAGGCGGATCCCAATATGGAAGCGACGGTTTCTCCACGTTATGGACAGGGCAGTGAGGCTCGGCGTGGCGCGGTGCTTGCGACGGATTGCATAAAACAGCTGTTCACGTCCCTTGGCTAATGCCACTTACAAAGTTACACGTAAGTAAACCGTGTGTACCAGCCGGGGTTTGAGTTATAGTCACCACTTCTTATTTACTAGGCGAAATTAATTGCTATTTAAATGCACCAACAACACTTCATTTACTATGTCGTTTCGAAGTGAACGCTATTATTCACTCGCAACCGTACTGTAATTAACATATTACTGCAAGCAACAACTGGTTTGTAGCACCAAGCACTATAGAAGTTGTCAAACATTTGAAATATTTACAGTGAAACAAGTGCTTGTTTATTAAACTGTAACATAATTTATGTTTTATTCGGCGTATTTGAATTTCAAGACAGTACGATAACCATAACTAATATTAACTGTGGTTTCCGTAGCCATAGTTACGGATGTACGAGAAATTGAGACTATGAGATTGGGACTCACGATAACGGTGGCTTTTACAGATGGTGCATTACTTGTGTCGTCAAGATTAATTTGGACTCATCTAGAGAAGTGTTGAATGACTTTAAATTCATGGAACCAATTTTGAGACATTTTCTACGAGATAAAGTTTTATATTTCAATAATTGGCTGAGCGTCAGTGAAGTATATCACTCAAAATTTCCTTCTGTCTGTTTTGGGGGCAGTAAAGATTTTTTACTGTATGCCTGTACGCAGTACGCAGGACATATCAAGAATAAAATAAGATATAACACTTAAACTTTGCATGCAATTTCAGCGAAGTCTACTACGCGACGTGTTCAACCTTGCATTTCTCTTATTTCTTTCGATTAGTGAGCTTTATAACTGTTCATGTAATATACTAAGGTCATGTGGACATCGCACCCGCATCCTCACTTCTAGGGCAGAGAGGCAAACGATAATGAGACTAAAACGATGAACTAACATTAGATCATTTTGAATTATTCATGCAAGCTGCTACAATACGACCATATGAAAGAAATACATCTTGAACAGTTTTACTGAATTATAATTATTAAACTTCATAATTTTACTGCATTGAAAAAAAAAATCCTGATGTAAAATCTTGATGCGTCAGCGTTTCATAATGTAAAATTCAAACGTGTTGTCTGCCGTGTCCCGATGTGGGAAAATATTTATTCTCAGTCCAGAGATCGTTGGTCCTGCAGGATTACGGGTCCACACAGACTCGTGCACTCTCACACGCGCATTCACGACCCTAATCATCGGGCTGACCGGTTACCCTGTCTAATATCGACTGTGTTTTCAATGTACATCGATCAGTTTTATTGATTGTTGTTAGATTCATTGATTTGATCACATATGCAATCTCCCTAAAAACAAAACAAATGTCCATAGGCTATGCACATATGAAATAGTAAAGATAAATTAAATGTAAAGAGTTATATTAAAATGATCAGGCCCGCTTAACTCACATATGGTTTACCGGGGCCAGACTCATGTTTTCTTTTTCAGTTACGGGCGCTAGTTGGGTACCATACCGTAAAGAGCGCGAGTGAGTTACCTCGTTCCTAATTGGCAGAGGCTGCATAATACAGTACCAAAATATCAGCTATCAAAATAAATAAATTATGTTCTTAATTGTTTTAAGTTCTTTACAGTAATTGTTGTTGGGTTACAAATGTTTGAATTATTTATCCACACTGCTACAGGCATTAATGTTTCATTGGTTTTTTATAGAAAACTGTTTGTGATATTCGAGAATTAATTTTATTAGTTCTTTTAACTAATTAGCACTTTTCATGTTGTATGACAATTAATGTTTAATGTTTATAATGTTCTAGCAGTCACTCTTGGTTTTATATGCAATTTCATACTGAAAACCGGGGACATGATGGTCACATTCCATTTAAACAACATTTCAAACACTCATGTGATAAGTGATAGTCACTAAAAGATATTTCAATATCCTGATCTATTTTATATTTAAGTTTAAAGAGCAGTGTTTGTGGTCCTGAAGTGGGAGAGTGAAAGCCGTTTTTATAAGCACCTCGAATTTATCTCTAATATTTCTTTTTTTCATTGTGTGGTTCCAAATGTTGCATACTTCAGTAACAACTGAACTATTTTAGACCTATGTGGAGTAATCTTGAAGTTGAGTCCTTACCTTTTGCACTTATGATGTAATTGGTGGAGCTCTATGTTATTTTAAAACGTAAATAAGTATATTATTAAATTTTTCATGGTTAACACCTGTAGATGGTAAGTGAAGTTGCAAATGATTTTTATTTTAGACTTTGCCCGTGCTAGTAACTTCGTTTGTTTTGGCCACTAGTCACTTCTGGTTCGTATGAATTATATTGCTTATGCCTCGTTTGACTTTGCCTTGTTGTCCTAATCAAAAAATAAACGTATATATGCGTACGTCTGAAAAGCTTACATCGGCCAAAAAAATCTAAGGTAGTTCCAGTGTCATAGGTGTTTGTGCTCTGATCAAGAAAATGTATACATACGCAGTTATGAGAAGCTTACTTCTGTCCAAAAACAACCCAGGTGGTTTTATAAGTCACTAAATCTGTAGCAAAAGTAAGATAGAAATTTTGTCTCTGATATGATGACAACACTACTGACTAAACACTCAATGCCTAATATTTCCTAAAATTTACGGTTAAGAGTATATTTTTTGCTAAAACTTCCAATTTTACTAATTTATCTTCAACACTGATTACAGTAAAAGTTGAAAAAGTGTTATTCCTTTTAAGATTACTCTATTTTTCAAGACTGTAATGTAAATAAATAAAAAATGGTACTTAAATTAATTAAAAATATGGGTTCATCGTAATTTTATAATATTTACATACAGCAGTTGATAACATTTAACAGGGCCTTTCTACTAATAATTTAATATAGTAATATCTGTTCACATCAATACATTTTTTATGAAACTTTTCATCGACTTTAATGGGTGCACCCCTGAGTTCTGATATAAATGTAGCCTGCATTAAGTGTTTAGTAAAAGTATGAATTATGATTTTATGGAGACTCTTGAAATGTTTGCAGGTTTGTAATATTGAATATTTGTTTTAGTGTTTCGGTGAACATAAACGTATTTTAGTGTTTAGGTAGACTAGAATGTACTCGTACGTACGTGCTTGAAGCTTTGATAGTTCTAGCAGTTGGAGGATGACTCAACTTATGCGAGTAGATGTCAGGCAAGTTTACAAACAAAACATGGCAATCAAACTGTGAAGGATTGATAAATGATTAAGAGAATCAACTTCTACGAATGAGGCCCCTTAGAGAATTGATGAGTCAACCTATATTGGCTGTTTACCATTGTAATGGTTTTATTCCACACAATAATCGCGCGTGGTGTGTGTGCGTGCGTGCGTGCGTGTGTGTGTGTGTGTGTGTGTGTGTGTGTGTGTGTGTGTGTGTGTGTGTGTGTGTGAGTGTGCAGACAGTAGTAAATGGGCAACAATCCTTCAGAGGTCACCGCTTTCTGGACAGAGTAGCCTATATGTCTGGACGAATATACGAGTTGAGATCCGTTTTTTATTAAATCAAACATATACTTTTGAGGTTAAAAGCCCTTGTCTATTCATTCGGTATTCAATTATTTACCCTTAGCTTCCGTGATGCTCACTTAGTTGTTTTACTTTTTTCCTGTATGTATTGTTCAGCATTAGATACAAACAAGAAGACTACATAAGAAATACAAATTAGTTCCACAAATAATGTAATAATAAATAGGGTTTGAAATTCTGAAGCGTAGTTTTCAGAGCGAAAATAAAGAATTCATACAATTCAATATGTATCGCCACGCCTACGCCTGTCTAGTTCTTAAGCTGTCACTTTATAATAAGTGACAGATGGAGAAAAACAGGCCGTAGTGCCTTGAGTCCACTCAGGTTGGACTAACAGTCTATTACCGTGTGGCAAACAGCCAGTGTCTGAGTGTTTGCGTGTTTATGGAATCTCCAATAGATAGACAACAAGTTATCAATAATCCATTTACCATTTGTGGTCGTATGTGTCAGCCAGCAGCTTGACAAACTTGTTGGTGATTGTGACGATTCGAGTATTACTGCCCGATAACCTAGAAACCCTTTAGGACTTTACTACATGGTAGAAAAAAAAACGCTTGAGAATTATAACAGGTCTCATTTGATATCGTGGTTGGGTAACAATATGGTTGCTTCACTCTCAGTCTTATCTCACTGTATTATACCTGGAAGCTGGAGACTTCAAATGGGATATTATCACTTAAATGGGCGGTATGTTTCCAACCACTCCTGACGTTACAGAGAAGGGCCACATCTCTGCAATTCATCCCTGTACTCCCTAGTTTGTGAAGCTCGCTTCACCTAAGTCTAGATTTAGATGATACTTACTCTGATTATTATAGGCCATAGAGATTTATTTCTGTCCATTACCTAAATCGTTCTCGCTGCTCAAGATCGTGAAGCTCGAGACTTTCAAGCCCTAAATTCTCTTGCCTCCTAGAATCCTTGTGTTAGTACTGTTTTTAAAATTATTTTTAGACCCGAATTTATTTAACTTGCTGATATTTGGTAGTCAGTGCTCTGCGTTTGTTTCTATTTCTACAAGCACCTATCGATATGAAATCGATAAACAGAATAGGATAATTATAGAAAAGTAATTATTACAAGTAATTTTAAGTGAAGGAAGAAGAGAAATGTTACAAATCAAATACCTGTAGGTCGAACCATGCAACGTAATATAACCTGTTGATGTTCTGTTTCGAAGATCTACTATAGATTTGCTTTTTTTGTTCAATTCTGAGTAAAATATACATTTTTGTGAAAAATGTTACTGTTTGTTTTAGCTCAGCGTTTGCGTAAACAACTGGAGCTAATTTCAGTATGTCAGTCCGTCCGTATCGCGATACCCAGAAGGAAATTACCTATTAGATTAGAAATTTTGCATGAAACCTCATTTATATATCGGTAAAATTGAGTTTGATGTTGGTGCGTGTCACTTTATGTTATTTAACTGAGCGTTAGCAGAAAAAATGTAAGCCAACGAAATATGATGATATGTGATATGATTTTGATATGTGTAGCTATATCCTCATTCGTTCATTTCTTGTATATATTTTCATTTCCTTTTTCAAGCTAAAACAATTGGAGATACTGTTCAGACGAACACTTACTTATTATCTCATATCCATTTACTAGTGCCAGGGCCCACGTGGGAGTGACACACGAGATACACGTGTATGTCCGCACACAGTAGGGCGTGGCGTGCCGCGAACTGCGTGTCCTCCTCGGCTCACCCTCCCTGGTCGCGTGTCGCTGGTCTCTCAATTATGTCGATGTACTCGCACCCATTCACTGGTACTCAACAGTTATGGCTCATTTGTCCATTAACTGATACAAATAATATAACAGTTAAAAAATTACTTCATATTATTCATCTCGGATGATGCATAGCTTTGCTTTGCCGATTTCTAAGTACGAATGTATGTCCTGAAACGAATTGCTATATAATGTGTGTATTTGATTTCTAAGTGTTAATTCATTAAAATTCATATAAAAAAATCGTGGTCAGAAGTTACAGTATAGGCAATAGTCATTAAAGTAGGAAAAATGCTTATACAACTTCAAAAATTCGTAGAAATTAAAAAATGTATTTTTTAAGTTTTTAGACAGTTTTTTACAGATAGGAGGACTGTTTCACATAAATTTCATCTAAACGGTTTATTTTATTTCTCAGGGTTAGGTGCTCTTTGAGAGACGTGGGACATTTTAGTCCTGTAACGTCTTCCAATTAATTTTAGATTCATAAACATTTTTATTTTAGCCATAAAAAAACTTTATACTTACACATTATTGTTAAAACATTGCTTAAGTTTTAGAATTATTGGAAATATCTCGTATTGTATAGATATGTTAATATACATACAGACGGTGTTTTAGTAGTTTTATGTGTTTACTTGTTATTCCTAAAAATCTAAAATTTTTATAGTGCTCATCGTTTAAATTTTTATAATGTAGAAACTAAGAAAAAATAAAATGGTTTTTGATACGTATTAGTCATATATTTAATAGTTTCCATAATTCTACGACCAATAAGGCGTTAAAAAGTAACATTGTTCTTATGGAGTAAAACTGAAGAAATTTCTCTACAGTTAACTTTTAAATGGAAGGAATAACATGTTTAATAAATCCAACCATTCTTTTCTTATTCTATTGTTATGTAAATGTATGTTTTCGTACTTAATCCTAAATATCGGCCACACCACGAGCGAGTATACCAGACAAGGGTAGGTAAAGTCGCTGCGCCGCACAGCGCCACTACCAAGAATGTAATTATCCCAGTAAAGTTATTTGTCTTCTCCGCTTTGCTGCAGGCTTTCCTTTCTTATGATCCGCAAAACACTTAGAGTGAAAAATTGCACAAAATCCTATAATGGACATTCCCAAAGTTAGAATTGGGCGAAATGAAACTGGGAAGTTAAAAATCCTTTTCTGCCACTTAAACTCTAAACACAAATATAGGAACTAAAATATAATTATTTCTGCTACAAAATTGGTCTGGTATATAGAATTAAGGTTACATCGAATTATAAAATTACAGAAAGGACCTGACTTCAACCCCTAAGCGGGCTAATGCGGTAAATTTTAATAAAGGTTTCATTACGATGAACACAGGCTATCGTAAACTTAATTTGCGGGGTTTGTAATGTAAAATTAAAGTAATGTTGACTTTAGTTCTGTTTCAAAGCTGACTTATTGTGTGAGAAAATATTTAATTTTGTTATTTTATTTTAAATTATTTTCAGGCTGTGGTTTTTAATTAGCTATTGGTAGACCAAAACTTTAAATTGAGCAGTTATTTTAAGTAGATTATTCATGGGATGTACCAGTGAATAAACAATGCTATTTGAAAATCTTGAAAATATTAATTTTCTTAATAATTTAAAAAGTATAATAGTTACATGGTACAATCACTATACATACGGCACTGGTGGTCTGACTTACCCAATAGGTCTGTGGAATTTCACACATATTTCATTCCACAAAAATACAATTTCATGATTTCGAAAGTACATAAATCAAACGAAACGTTTACACGAGTTGATTACGAAATGTGAGACAACACGGAGAAATAAAGTGACATATTGACTTGATTGGATTCATCGGATTTGTTCAAGTTTTAAAGCGGCGGTTTGTCCCTGCACAATAAAACATTCGAGCTGATGTTTTACATGTTAACAAATCATTTATTTAATCTTTATCCAGCTAAAATGGTTGTTTTAGCTTGTTAATATTGGACAAAATCAATAACACATATTTACTTTGTTATGGAATAAACTCAGTTATTGTAACAACAAACGATACAATAATCGATCGTTTTAGTAGTTAAGTAAAACTCGTATTATTGAATATTAATAAGAAATATATTTTATTTAGAATTATTGAAAATTTTGCTAATTGCAGAATTTTAATGCGGAGAATTTACAGTGCCGGCATTTCTCTTTGTATGTAATAATCTTATGTTTAATCCTCATTAGAATAAAATTCTTATCGTAAACGAATCTATTTTTATATTATTTCTACTATTATTCTCCTACGTCATAAGTTTCTGCAAACTGTTGAGCAGATTGCATACTTATTCGGAATAGATGTTAATGCGTTTAAGCGTTTGACGCCAAATAAATGTTTTTAGGTACACATCCTCTTCATAGATGTTATCTAGATCTACCGAGTAGTTTTTGGGTTGTCGTTTATTTAGCTATTAAGGCTAGAATGAGTATTATCTTTTGTAATAAAGATTACTACGGAATGAATCTATTATTTGCAAATTGAAGACTTGAAGATGGGGTAAGTTTAAATACTCGTTTAAATTTCACATTGAAAATTTTTTTAAATTTTCAATTTTTTTTATTAAAATTATTAAATTATTACGAAATAAATAAACTTTTTCGTAGTTGAATAGCTTGCGGCTCCTGATTTGTCTCCTGATAGTCATCAACATGGTTTCTCCTTCCATAATATTTCTAGTAGCTCTCACTTATTTAATCTACTGTAATGTTTAAGACATGTCTCTACTGCATGTCTATGTTGTTATTTTCTACGGTATACTCTTTCAAATTTGTATCCTCTGGTATTTTTATAATATTTCTCATGCCCTATTTTCAGCACCTTTTTCTTCCGATACTCCCGAAATATCTATTCTATTATAGATTTCAAAGATACTTCTCTTCCGCTGCTCTTGAGAATAATTACTCAAATGTATTTTCTAAATATTGTTTCCATTATATTTCGAGATATGTCTCGACTCGTGGATTCCTAGATGTTCCTATTCCCGCACGTAACGAATATTGTTACGTGTCTAACATTCGGGTAGCAACAACAATAATTTTATTTGCTCTATAATTAAAAAAGTACGACTAATATTCATTAAATCTATCAACCAAGGAAATTTAATAATAGACCTTATAAAAATAAACGTTGTGACATGTTTTTTTTTATTACGTCTCGAAACGGTTTATCAATATCGATTTAGATAATAATCAATTATTGTATTGTTCGACGATTTTTAAAAGACACTTCAAAACATAGGATGAGGGCTTATGGTGACGTTAAAAGCTTAAAGTAGGAAACAATACGAATGGAAAGGCTTGGGACGGCAATTCAGTCAATACGTTAACAGCTTAGTAGCGCCCAACCGTTCAACCGGACATTTGCTTTTTAATATACCTCTCCTATATTGATATTCACCTAAATATACGGGGAGGCTCCCTTGTGAATTCCCTGCAGTAGAGGGTTGAAAGTGATAGCTTCGCTTTGTGTTCAGCAAATATAAGTTGTAACACATTGAAATGAATAGTATATTAATAAGTTAAATTAAAGTGAATGCACATACAGAACTCTACAACAATTGACTTTTTATCAATAGTTTCTTCTTGTCTTATAAAGAAGCACCCCTTGCTTCCTTGTGTACAAGTTTGTGCACGTATATAGCTGTTTAACGAGGATTATAGTGATGTAGACTGATGAAAGTAGGTTATGAATTAGTTTTTAAAGTGCCAATCTGATTTACAGTCTTAAGCAAGCGTACATAGTAAATATTACAAACGAGTGTGTATTTAAGCATAGTGAGTCAGTTAATGCATCCTAAACATATATTAGGAGAACGATTAGAGCTGACAAAGAAATAGAAGCTACCCCATAAATCATATGCTATTATTTAAAAATTCATATACTTCCTCCATTTAAAATATTTTTATCAATTTTAAGGAACCAGTTATGCCAAACAGGAGGTCTCGAGTACGAATCTTGCAATTTCTAAATGTAAATCTAAGACATATGGCACATTGTCTCAAAGCTCCAGTCGATGGAGACATTATAACGAACATGGTTCTCAAAAATATTTTACCGTTTAAGAATCGCGGAACAAAAACATAACAGAATCGAGGTTTTATATCAAACATGGAATTTGTATTTTATACACATTTAAACAAGAAATAGTGAAACTAGCATTTTTAATCTGCAACAAATTCCCTTTAAAATAATGTTAGTATTAACTTTTGCCCTCCTAAAAAAAATATTTTTAAAAAGTTAAAAAGAGCGTAACTCCAAGATTTTAAATATATGGTTACGTCATGATATGCTTCATCTTAAAATTCCCTCTATAAAGATGTGGAGAGATGTAAACTACTGTAGGTTATAAATTAGTGGTGAGAGTTAATCTTAGTTATTGTTTTAATTAATAGCACTTAGCAACTCTTAAACATACCAGTGTGTACACGTATATATGACTCTTGGTGGAGCATTATAGCTTATGTTACCGTGTTAATTATTCATTATTTTCAACAATTTATTCCAGAATATAACTCGCCTTCGTATTCTAATCTTTTTTGTAATCGATATTGAACACAAGATTAAAGTTTGAGTTAAATTATACTTTTAGAAAAAAGTAAGTACAAAGACCTTGATCAATTAGTAGTCTACTGCAGAAAACAATGACAATGTTACTTTCTAAGTTTTGTGA
>NW_025778169.1:27500-30000 GCF_021130785.1 Homalodisca vitripennis
TTGAAAACATTTTGAGTAAAACAAGTAATCCTACAATTATCACGGGGGATATGAATGTATGTTTATTGAAAGATAATAATTCAACAAAAAACTATCTTAATTTAATTTCAGCTTTTGGATTTAAAAGTTTAATTAACATTCCAACTAGAGTGGTTAATAACAGCGAAACCTGTATAGATCATGTCCTTTTAAGAAATTCAATACCATTAAATGTTGACTGTAACGTTGTTGAGCTTAACATTACTGATCATTATGCTCTGAATATATCTATATCTAAGTTATTCAATGTTACTGAACGACCAAAATACTGCAGATTGGTAGACTACAAAATGTTAAGAAGGCAGTTGCAACTAGCTAGTTGGAATGGTGTTTACAATGTAGATGATGTAGATTTATGTGTATCAAATTTTTACAAAATTTATAATAAATGTTATGTGTCTTCTTGTACGTTAAAGAAATTAAATAGTAAATGTAGAAAGAGGAATGTATGGGTCACAGATAACTTGGTACAAATAATCAATAGGAAAAATTGCTTATATAAGGAATACTGTAAAAATAGATTTAATTTAGCATTAAGAAAAGAGTATAATAATCTTTCAAGGTATGTAACTGGGCAAATTAGGAGAGCAAAATTGGATTATTATTCTTCATTGATTGACAATTGTAAAGGTGACTCCAGGAAATACTGGAATGTTATTAAAGGCATTGTTAAAAACAAAAGGAGTTCTCTTGTCACTATAAGAATTAATGGTAATTTAGTTGATGTTAGTGGTAATGAATATTTAATTGCTAGTGAGTTTAATAATTATTATACATCTGTTATTCCTGAATTAAAAAATAAAGCATTTGGTTATGACATGTTTATGGAAAACTGCAATAATGAAAATGAATTAGTTGGAAGTTTTAATTGTACTTACTTGGACGTGGTCAATTCAGTCATGTCAATAAAAGACAAACGTAGTACGGGTGTGGACGGTATTAATATACGTACTGTTAAAAAAAATCTTGATGTATTTGCTCCTCTTTTGTATAGTATGTTCAAAAAATCTTTAGAACAAGGAAGAGTACCTGATGAGTTCAAATTGGCCATTGTAGTCCCGATTTTTAAGTCTGGTGATAAATCGGATAAATCGGAAGTATCTTCTTACCGCCCAATTTCCGTTATTAGTGTAGTAGCAAAGATATTTGAGACAATAATTAAAAATAAAATACTTGATTTCTTTACTCAAAGATCACTCTTTTTTAATAATCAGTATGGATTTATTCCTGGTAGAGGGATAGACCTAGCAGTTGAGAAACATGTGAGTTCTATTGTAAATGCATCAGATAAATATAAATATACAGTGGCTGTGTATCTAGACTTTCAAAAAGCATTCGATGTATTAGATATTAATTTGTTGTTGAATAAAATTTGGGAAATTTGGTTATGGTGGATTGGCTCTTTCATGGTTAAAATCTTTTTGTATAGGAAGAAAACAAGTTGTTAAAATTAATAATGTTATTAGTGATCCATTGGAATTGTACTTTGGCACAGCTCAAGGCGGAGTCCTGGGACCTCTTATGTTCCTTGTGTACATCAATGACTTGTTAGAATTAGATATGTATTCAACTGTGTTTGCTTATGCTGATGACACTGCACTAGTGTGCTCTGCCTACAATAAGCAATCACTACAGCTTAAGATTAAAAAAGATCTAGATAAGGTCTCTCAATGGCTGTCAACAAACCGACTTTTGATAAATTCTACTAAGTCTAAGTGTATAGTTTTTTATGATTATCACCTCACTAATGAGCATTTACAACGGGAATTTAATTTGATGTGTCATAAGCACCAGTGTATTTATAATTGTGCTTGCAGTAATATTGAGGTAGTTGACTATGTAAAATATCTAGGCATGTATATAGATAAACGCCTTAAATGGGACCATCACATTAATTTTTTATCATTGAAATTAAGAAGGGTAAATTATGTTTTGTATCATCTTAAAGGTTTTGTAAGAAGTGACCAATTAATAAATGTTTATCTTTCTTGGTTTGAAAGTCTAATGAGGTTTGGAATTATTCATTATGGCGGAGCCTACAATTCTTGTTTAAAATCAGTTATTATGAATCAAAGGCATGCTGTGAGAACTATATACAATGTAAAACGCATGGACAGAATGAGCTACCTTTTTAAAGAAAAGAATATATTAACATTTGAGCAACTTCATAAGTATTCAGTAATCTTGTATATTACCAAATTTATTTACCAATTTGACCTTAGAGAAAGTAATAGAGTCACTAGAGCTAGTCAACAGATAGTTTTAAGAGTTCCTTTCTTAACTAAAGAATCAAGTAGACACCAGTTTTGCTATTTGGGTCCCAGAATATATAATAACTTCCTGCTGCACTATGGCGATAGAATTATGTTTGAAAAAAAACCCAAGGTAAAGATGAAAGCACTTGAATATTTGAAAAGTATGCCAGTTGAATAAACCTAAAGTATTGTTAAATTGTTGTCTT
>NW_025778169.1:32500-78220 GCF_021130785.1 Homalodisca vitripennis
CACACACACACACACACACACACACACACACACACACACACACACACACACACACACACACACACACACACCACACACACACACACACACACAACACACACACACACCACACACACACACACCACACACACACACACACACACACACACACACACACAACACACACACACACACACACACACACACACACACACACACACACACACACACACACACACCACACACACACACACACACACCACACACACACAACACACACACACACACACACACACACACACACACACACACACACACACACACACACACACACACACACACACACACACACACACACACACACACACACACACACACACACACACACACACACACACACACACACACACCACACACACACACACCACACACACACACCACACACACACACACACACACACACACACACACACACACACACACACACACACACACACACACAACACACACACACACACACACACACACACACACACACACACACACACACACACACACACACACACACACACACACACACACACACACACACACACACCCACACACACACACACACACACACACACACATACACATAAACATAAAAAACATTTGTGTAAGTGGCAATAGCTTAATTTAATTTTAATGCATTGTGTTCTGTGTATATACATATATGTATAAGTTGATTGAATAAACTCGTTTCGCAATATATAGTAATGTAACCATTGTGTACGAAAACCACATCGTATATAAAATAGTGTGTAACACATTGAAAGAAAGAACACATGTTTAAAATTCAAATTTTTAAACCTGCATCATATTGATCATCATTGTTTGTAGCTCTTGGAGTATATTTGAAAGCTTTTGGGAGCGGTTCAGCAGCCAATAAGATAAAAAGCTCCTAGTGGTTATCCAACCGGCCATTTTAATATCGCCTCTCCATAGTGATATTGATGTTCACCCAAAATATACGAGGTTACCCTCCACCAGATTTCCTCTGTAAATATAAAGGAGATATCAGTTCTGTTAACTCTCTTTTATATTAATAATAAAATGTAACACCACTGCCACTATTAACTACATTTACGAGTACACCATTGCTGTTGTAGTCAAATGAGTCCAAATTTACTACTATAATTTACCTTCAAACGGATATTTCTCGGAATAATGCCCTATTTGGAGAACAGTAATGCAATTTAGTTTCAATTATAGGATTCAATCAAGGACAACAATACAAACCACGCTTTACTATTTATTCTCGCAATACTTTTAGAGGCCTTCGTGATCAGAGTTAAATCGTACATAACTTAATTACTTTATTACTAAGGACCTGACGGAGCCTTCTTAAAATCTTGTTATTATCCTTCCGTTTTCCGTATGTGCGATAACTCTTGATAGAAAGAGCCCAGATACTTTAAACTAAGTACATAAGATCCTCTTGTTCCAAAGATGAGATAAGTTGATTTTAGGGTTAAAAAGATTAATGGCTAGTCCACACTGCTTTCTCTCCGTCTGTGTGAATACTCTTGGTACAGAGGTTTTTCTCGGTCCATCGAAGGATTGCATTGATTTTTGTGGTAAAAATTTATAATTACAGTCCATCCGTATGTCGTGTGTCCAATAACTCATGATAGAAAGGTCCTAGATACTTTGTGAAGCACATAAGATACTTTAAAATTGTTACATAGGCTCGTTTTGGTCCAAGAAAGAGCTATGTTGATTTTAGTGTTACAAGATTAAAGAAGAGTCCGTCCTTCTGCATTTCCGTCTGTGCAACTTTTTCATTATGTTCTAGCCAGTCCTTCAATACTCCATTTTATCGATTTGTATATAAAACGTGATATGCGAATATGTATATGTATATATGTATGTTATTTGCACATATAGGAGAAATAAAGACATCACTGTAATTCAGAGATTCTATTATGGTGAGACAAAGAATCGTACATTTTCGTCGTCATATATGTCCGCCTTAATCCACCACATATTATTAGAAAAATCATTGGAGCTCTTTTTGTTGGAGAGTCCTATCATCATAACTGGTTTTAAACCGATGCTGCACAGGAGCTTAATGTTAGCTAGTCATAGTTTTATGTGGTTGGGACGTCAAATGAAACATATAAATTATCTAATTATGAACATCTGCATCTGTACGAACATAACTTATCTGTGCAGATAAAACAAATTACTGAAAATAAAAAAAATAAATCGATTTTGAAATTAATAATTATAACCAACATTGCAGTTAGGTTCAGTTTTATATTTAGCACATGTAATGTATGTTATGCTATGTGAACATATGAAATATCTAAGTGCTGGCCTGTATCTCCGATAAGCGATCAACTCTGTATACCGCACCGCGGCTAGCCAGGTGGGCATTCATTGTTGACGTATTATTGATTTACTGTCACGAGGCACATTTGTTCGGAAGGGTTTTGTTGTAATACGTCAATGTCTATTATGAATAGTCTATGAAACAATCTTGAGCCCATTCCTATTTATCGGTCATGTATACGGGGACAAGGACGACATTACGGTCAGATGTTCATTTTAACATACGTTACACTGTTTTAATATAAATCACGCTTAAACATTATATAATAATTTTAATAGAAGTAAATAATTTATGTGTTTATAAATAAACCGTTGAATATCAAAGAATAAATAGGATGAAGTAGAATAGTTTTTATTTACTCAAAATAAAATAAAATTATCCATATTCAATCCGTATTTCTGTTGTTTAACTTAGTTTTTTTTCTTCTATTTTCACAGCTTATATCTTTTTTATATATTTTTATTGTGTTAGTAAATGTGCATAGCGAAATAGTAAAAAACCCATTTTAAATTCATTTCAGTAATTAACTTTAGCAAGAAAATATATCCATTGATTTAGGCATAATTTATATTATGGGCTATAAAGTGTAAATCACTATGAATATAGTAATAAGAACTAGGAGTATGTATGAAACCAATCGAAAAAACGGAATGGATTATGAAACGGTAACCCCTACGTATCGAGTTCTGCATTCAATGATTAACATTTCTAATTAAGGTTTATTCCGCAGTAGGCTAGTTGTGGCCACCAATGCACAGTTGACCGGGACATAATTCTGCCTATGTCTAATCCGGACATAATGCTGTCTATTCATGCCTAACCCGGACATAATGCTGCCTATCCTTGTCTAACTCGGACATAATGCTGCCTATCCATGCCTAACCCGGACATAATGCTGCCTATCCATGCCTAACCTGGACAAAATGCTGCCTATCCATGCCTAACCCGGACATAGTGCTGCCTATCGTTGTCTAACCCGGACATAATGCTGTCTATCCATGTCTAATCCGACATAATGCTGCCTATCCATGTCTTAATGCGGACATAGTGCTGCCTATCCTTGTCTAATCCGGACATAATGCTGCCTATCCATGTCTACTCCGGACATAGTGCTGTCTATCCATTTCTAAACCGGACATAATGCTGTCTATCCATGTCTAATCCGGACATAATGCTGCCTATCCATGTCTAATCCGGACATAATGCTGTCTATCCATGCCTAACCCGGACATAATGCTGCCTATCCTTGCCTAACCCGGACATAATGCTGCCTATCCATGCCTAACCCGAACATAATGCTGCCTATCCATGTCTAATCCGGACATAATGCTGCCTATCCATGCCTAACCCCGGACATAATGCTGCCTATCCTTGCCTAACCCGGACATAATGCTGCCTATCCTTGCCTAAACCGGACATAATGCTGCCTATCCATGCCTAACTCGAGCATAATGTTGTCCATCCATGCCTAACCCGGAAATAATGCTGCTTATCCTTGCATAACCCGGATATAATGCTGCCTATCCATGCCTAACCCGAACATAATGCTGTCCATCCATGCCTAACCCGGAAATAATGCTGCTTATCCTTGCATAACCCGGACATAATGCTGCCTATCCATGCCTAACCCGGACATAATGCTGCCTATCCATGCCTTAACCCTAGCTTTAAAAAATACTACTTAAACACACTTTAAAAAATTATATTTCGTTTTGGTAATAGTTATATTTACACATTTCCTTCAATTTACGTACAATGTACTTAGACTAAACGTAGTCCACGTATCATACACACAGTATTTAATTAAAATTTTAAAAAGTATTTTCTTAATAGAAACCTGGGGTTCATCGCCTAATATAAGTAATTACTTACTTATGTAATATGTTGAATAGATTATTTGTATTAAATAGAAATTTTTCATTAAGCCTATCCAAACAGACACGTTTTTAAAACAATATATAATATATATATATATATATATATATATATATATATATATATATATATTTTCAGTAAAAGAATGAATTTTAGAAACTTAATGGTTATCGAGGAGTTGCAAAAATTTAAAGGACAAAGGATTTTAAACTTGCTTATCGTTATATTTTATTGTTTAAATTTTAAGTTTCAGGAATTTATTTTCTTCCCTAACTGGCAAAGCCTGCTGGGTCTGCACTAAAAATCAACAATGGGGAACAACAGTCATACGGTTGACAATAACAACATTGCCCTCAAACTTCAAACATGTATCTGAAACTCGGCACGAAAACATATTAAACAGAAAAGAAATACAAGGATGAGTTACAAAGATGGCAAATGTCCAAAACCTGTTATTCTTTTAAGTGTGATGAAGTAGAAATTAACGCTCGTTTTTAGTCGAACATCTTAAAAAATAAACTAAAGTAGATGCGAGGATCACAACACGAACGCTTGTTGACCTGTGCAGTCGCGGAGAGCCGATAATAAACAACCGAGATGACACCATTTTCCCGCCCACGCGCGTAATACTTCGATCCTCCTCCTTATTATGAACCTTTCTAACAGTTTACATAGTCACAACAACGATTTAATTTACTTAACTTGCTCTTCCTTATTTATTAAGGTTTTAAAACACGTTTTATACTTAAAGCTGATTTCATTTTGCTATCTACTACGTTTATTTTATGTAAAGTAAATGTTTCATGAAATATAAGCGTTGGAATAAAAGCGACAAATTCAAATTCAATGTTTTGCAGCATTTGGATTTGCATAACGATGAAAATGGAAGTTATTTGTTAATCTGTAGAGGAAAATAATAACACGTTTTCACGTTATATTATGAATCCACAAGAGATATACCTCATCCTTTATTTTTGTATAAATCTGAACCTTCATCAAGTGTTGTATACCATAGTTCTTAGCCACAGTGAACAAGGCTCTGATCCAACTTTAGGCTTACTTAATGGGCGATGCAGGGCGACCAAAATACTGTCGTACACAGAAAAAGTAGATTACATTGACTTCGTTGACGTGTCGAAAACTTCACAAGTAAGTTGTGGTCTTAGAGGAAAATTTCCTGTCTACAAAGTGTAGTTTAAAATTCTGTATTACTAAATTAAACCGTACTGATGTCTCAGTTGTCACAAAACCTACACATTTCTTCCGATTGAGCCGGAAGGACTATTTACTTTTATAGTAAGCAGACGTTTTGACCATCTGTAATTACAAGTATTTTAATTTTACCACTCATTTTATATTATACGTATTGTAGTAAAATAATTATGAAGCAAGGTCCAAAAGCGATCCATTACTGATAGAAATTTTACCAGTTCCAGGGTTTTAAACACTATATAAGACTGCTGTGGTTACGTCCATTGCAAATAGAGAGGTATTGAACATATATTATAACTATATTTTATAATGTCCTCATGACACCACCATCAATCATGCTACAGACATATGTATTCTTATATACTAAATAATCAAAATGTACCGTAGATCACTTAAGTTTGTAAGTAAAACGGTTTTGTACAAAAGCGGCATAACACAGATTTTTTAACCACAGATAGCCTGAATTTCATTATTAATTATTATTTCTTTAGTCATATTATCATATATAAAAATCTCCAAGTAATATTCTTTATTTTGTGTTGAAAAACTGAAGTCTTTGGACCTCAGTTCAGCCAATACGCAAACCACCAGTCAGCGGTCATTCAAGCGGGCTTTTTTGCTTTATAGCCGCCCGCCGTATTGGTATTGATATTCACCACAATATGCGAGGGTGAGAATATCTCTCCATGAATATACCTCTCTGTAGTAGATACAAACCGGTACTTTTGCAATCTTGTAAAAAAACAAATACGAGAACAAACATTTTCAAGATGGACAATAACCGGAACTGACTTAATCAGTTTTTTAACGTAGCCTATTCTTTTCTTGGAGTAACATTCTTGATAGTCTAAATTGTCATTACAATTTACAAGGCATTGCTTATAACGGAAAGCAACGGCCTATATGTTCGGTTGTTTTGGTGGTACGTATATACACTTTGGAATTTAACTAAAGTTTGTGGTATTTTTCGTTTCGCTTAGACCTAACCCGTAAAATACCAGTTGTTACTACTTGTGTGTTCTGAAAAGTATAATCTTCTTAAGAATTTTAATGCCGAGAGTTATCAAAGTCTGGAAGCTGCCAGATATCAGAATCTCCTGAATGCTGAGAGTTTTCAGGGTTGGTGATTTCCAAAGACCGGGAAATGCCAGATTCCTGTAGCTCCCAAAGAGTTGATTAGATATGAAGCTCAGCTTCAAGATATAGATAGCAAGATTACTCACGTTTATAAAGTGTTTTTAACATTACATAGGCAGCCCTGGATATTTGTAGTGTACAAATTTTGCCATACTTGGGTAGTCTTAAACAGAATAGGGCTTTCAGATGTAAAGGAATATCTCAGACAGTACTGTCTACGTTCTAGTGGTTGGAAAGGTGGGTGCTCTTTAATATTAAATTTCAAATTCTTATGAACTGATACGGAATCTACTTGAATGTTGTGGTCGGTGAACAGAAGATCTTGTTAAGATTTTTCTTCAGGTTAACATTGGAACTGTTAAATAAAATATGAAGCACTGCACCTATGTGTCATTATCAGAGCTTTACTTTGAATCTCAGCATTAGCAAATTTTATTGCAGTAAATTTAATTGCAACCTAAAATGAAAAAAATAATACTAACCCAGAAAAATATACACTGTTTCACCATAGAACTACTATTTTATTTTAGGAGGTTTGACAGGGGAATTATATTATACTGAAATTTGAAACACCCCGTGCATTTTTGTTAAAATCTTTGTAACTTACGTATTACATGGAACAAAAAGTTTGCCAGAATGAATTTAATAAATATTCTGCACTCTTTTTCTAGTAGAATTATGCGCAATACCCTGGTGCCACAGCTTTTAATAATTAGTAATGTGTTCATTTAGGTGCATCGCCCTAAGATTGAGATGTGCAAGGATCAATCTTACGACATATTATCTCTGCTGTTAAGTAAATAGTTACATTTATTAGGATATCCAACACTATCAAGGCTCTCTGCTGCCTCGATTCTCTTTTCTATCAAATGTGATAGAAACTCTTACTGAGGGGCTACACTTAAGCGTTTAATCGTATTCAACTCTAGATAAAAAATATTTGGACAAGTCAGTTTTTGAGTTTACCCAGTAAGTACTCAGCTCAATACATTTCTACAGAATAGTTTAAGGTCCACTTTTGATATAATAGCGTGTATATATGTGCGTTATGATTTTGTTGTTGCATTATCAAATTATCTCCATTATCAATGAAAACGTATTTACTTAATCGTACAAAACTTGCTATCATTTTTAAAAACAATTCACCACTCAGCTCCCAATAAAGGATGGGAGGAGCACGTCACATAACGCTTGTTAAGCTCCTGCTCGCCCGCGGAGGACCAATAAACCACCGAGATGGCACCGTTTTTCCCCCGCCCACGCAGCGCGAAACACTACATACAAACCTCCTCATTAATTGAAACTCTATTCTAATTACAATTCCCTTATTGGTATGCTCAGAAGGTTTTAATTATGTAACTTGGATTTACCTTACGTGTTCACAGCTAATGGAGGTCTTTAGAGGTTTGGAATATTGACATAACACCAGGCATATTTTAAAAATCTTCGTACAAAAATTAAGTTTTTCTTACATTTATCACATGAAAATAAGGTAAGCTGATAATATTTAAGTGAAATATTCTGTTATTATGATGATTTTATGTAAGCATAATGTTACGGCTCAATATTATTGTCAAGATAATATTTATTAAACAAATCATCATGACAGTGTTGCTATCCCTTAATTTATTACCAGCTGTTACATAAAATCAGCTGTTGTGCTATACCTTATGCACCAGGTAATATAGTGTTTTTTCCTGTATAAATAGTAGTATATAAAATTGACTGTGGTATTGTTATAAAATAAAATCAGCTGTTGTGCTATGCATTATGCACCAGATAATATAGTGTTTTTCCTGTATAAACTTTGGTATTGTTATATGTTGCTATTACATTATCTAACCCATAAAATTGATAGCACTGTAAATTAAAAGCTAGAAATATTTTACATGAAATAGAAATTTAAACTATCATTTTTCTCCGATGAAAACTTTCTGAGTAGTATTTTTCAGAAACAATGCTTGTGTAGTACTTTTATATCCGTACTAAAATTATATTTGCGTGTAAGTTTGTTTGTTACGCTTTCACGTGAAAACTGCTTAAACCGATCATCATGAATCTTCGTACACATTTTCTTGGAGGTATTAGAGGTAACATAGGATACTTTTCATTAATAAAAGAAATTTATTTTTTACGAATAATAAAAAAACATTTTTGTCAAAACAATCTCAAAATATAGCTACTTAAACGCTATCAGCATACATATTTACAGGTTTATTTTATGTACCTTGAATACGACGATGCCACTATTTTCTTGAGTTGTTTCATGTGTAATAACAGGGAACCTGAGACTAGAGATAAAATATAGTTATCATATTAATTCATTTATATAGTAATTATCTCCGATGCTTATTTAATAGCTTAAATGCGAGCGAAGCCGTGGGTAAAAGTTAGTTATTTTATATTTTGTGTAATACACTTACATTTATTTGACACAAATTCACAACGTGATATATGTATATGATGACGCTTTAGGGCATGTAATAGTGCTATTTTGACAACAGTCGTGTAAGTGTTTTTTTTTTTTGTATAGTTAAACTTGATAAATAAACGAGTACAACAACGTATAAATGCTATCTAATTATTGGTACGCACGTGTAGCTAGACGTGCGATATAGCTTATAAACATTTGTGGTATACATTATTTGTATGAAGTAGTTGGTTTATATTTTCTTATACAAACTATCCATAATTATTTCTATTTATTTTCAACAAGGAACAATCTAATGCAATGCTTCATAAAACCTGAACCTATTCTACCCTTTGGCATCTAATCCTTTGTAACCGGACCGCCTTATGTTGTATAGAATGCAATTTCACCAGGTTTTTGTCAGCCAAAGCACAAAAGCATTTTCAACAACGCTTTGATCTTGCTTAACTTATTAACTCGTTGCAGGCCGGGCGATACTATATCTGATGTTCTCAGTTTAAAGATAATGTAATATAAAAATTTTGCCTTAAACATGGTACTTTGACTTAAGTTTGTAATTTAAGTTAATTTCTAAACAAACTCATTAAGTCGTTTCCTTTGTAACGCTTTCAAATAAGAAGAATGGTACGAGAAACTGGTAAATTGTAATTGGGGTTTAATAAAACACAGAGGTTAAAAGATTCTCGCATAAATGGTAAAATGAGAGAAAAAAGGAATTGAAATTAATTAAGAATAGAAAATTATACATTTTCTAAAGACGATCGGTTGTGCAATTACGTTTCAAAGCATTGTAAGCTGTTTGCATTGGGAAATTTGTAAATAGTTCTGTATATTTAAAAATGTATTACCGTATTTTTATAGTAAACCGAATGATAACTATATAGTTTCACGAATATGAAGGACAGTAGCGATGATAACTATATAGTTTCACGAATATGAAGGACAGTAGCGATGATAACTATATAGTTTCACGAATATGAAGGACAGTAGCGATGATAACTATATAGTTTCACGAATATGAAGGACAGTAGCGATGATAACTATATAGTTTCACGAATATGAAGGACAGTAGCGATGATAACTATATAGTCTCACGAATATGAAGGACAGTAGCGATGATAACTATATAGTTTCACGAATATGAAGGACAGTAGCGATGATAACTATATAGTTTCACGAATATGAAGGGACAGTATCGATGATAACTTAATAGTTTAGTTTTAATAGTTTCGCGAATAGAAAGGGAGATAACATTTTCTATGTATAAATTCACTTTCATCATTCATGGAGTTATGGTAGCAGCTGAGTCAATAAGCTAAAGGACTTCTGGCGGATACGACCGGACCGTATATTCCGTTTTTTAATATCTTCTCTCCCTTATTGACATGGAAAGTCAGATTGTTGCCTCTATTAAGGTTTATTTTCCACTGCCTTATTGTTTCCATCGTCACTTTTTTAATATCTGTCCAACACTGGCGATATTTAAAGAAACAGAGTCTAACTTTTCATCAATAACATCGTATGATTATTATTTTTTTATCCGTAGTGACAATAGTTGTACGGTTTTTGTTAATACAGAATAAGTATGCAGAGTTTATTTACCTAATTGTACAGAGTTAATGAAAATGAAAATGAGTAACTAAAAAAGAATTAATACAACCAGTGATACTATATAAGGTAAGAGTACACCACACCACGTGCAAAATTTCAAATATATATAATATTAATATGTACATTTGAAATTATATACATATAATTTCAACAAACATTGAATCACAAAAAGTACTTGCTCCGTAATTGAATAAACATAGGACAAATTACATTTTTCCAGCTCCTCAAGTGGATAGCCCCTTTCGCTTAAGGTCAGGCACTTAACACACCTAACTTGAATCTATTATGTAATGATTGCTAAACTGTGGTCTAGCTAAACTAAAGATGAGGACAGCATTTTTCAGATTTTAGTATGCAGGTCAATATGTAAAAAAAGGAGCAGTCTTAAAATTTTGATTTGAAATAGTCAATTAAATTTAGTCTAGATTTTACACTTTAAATAGTAAATTCTATTTACCTACAAGTGTCGGCGGTCATATGGTCTAAGGCTTAACATTGTGGAACTGAGTTAGAGATAATGCAGGTTCAAATCCTGTCAGTGACTGAAACGAGATGTGCGATCATACTAAATTTAACAGTAATTATTAAATTCAATTAAATTTAACAACGTGTACTATTCTAGTAATCATATGACGTTTTTTTATTATAGGTCTCACCTATGATATACATGAAATGCTTTTGAGCTGAGGTTAGAAAACCACTAACTGTAGGTTTTATCAAATAAAAAAAGCGCGAATTCATTTATTATTCCTGTGTATTTTATAATGGAACATGACATAAATACCAATGGAAACGAGGGTCAAACAAAGTAAAAACAAGTGACAATACAAATGGTGTTGTTTTCGATTCTCAGTTAGGAGAAGTTGGAAAACTCACTTGTCAACATCAGTAAGTTTTCTTTTCACTACTACTAAAATAGACAGGAGGAAATACTATTTACAAAAGTTTCTGATTTAAGCCTCCAACACGAGATTAAAAAGAATTTTTTTATTGGAATGGATTGGCCCTGGAGCTTCCTCCTTTTCTTTTCGATAAGATCCTTGCAGAAACCAGTGGGCCTTGGACCAGCAGATAAAGCTAAAAAGGGGATCGGCCACTCCTTAAAACTAATTAAATAAAACGTTTGAGCAATGCTAACAATTAACTCGCTTATTTACCATAGTGGAAAGCTAATCCACTTGTATTCCTTAACAACAGACTATTTTTCTTTTCACATATATTATAATATATATATATATATATATATATATATATATTTAGATTATCTATATGTATTTATATATTATCTATATGTATTTTAAGCAGATATATAACTACTGGATTACCAGATTAATAAAAACAAGTTTCTTTTCTGATTACTCTCTTGCAGTACACAGCTGATAAGATAATGCTAGCTATTCCGTTTAAAGTACGTAAGAGTTTATTGAAAATATACATGGAATGTGGAAATAACTATAGTTGCATTACATCAATATTTGTAACCCACTAAAGATATTTGTTTAAAGCGAAATTCGAGACATAAGCTATAATGTGTAATAAAGAGAGGACCTTACTATTTCATTTAGGGGTGGGCAGACTCAAATTATGGAACACACAGTTTATGACTACGTTGCGTGAAACAGGGTTTGATGGCCGAAGGTGTTGGACAGCTTTGTGAGGGTGATCAACCCTTTTCAACCGTTAGACATGGTAAAGTTACTTTGCAATAATTTTAATATTAGTATTAACTTTACTGGTAGACAAGAATGGTAGTTGGTATAAAAAAGCCATACGATTAGTTAAGGCAGAGGAGTTAAATTTGTTGAGTACACTGAGCTATAATATTAACGAGAATAAAGTGATTTATGAGTGTAATTGAGTAGAAATTCATGCTCAGTTTCACTTTGAAACAACTTAGTACTCAGCTACAACAGAGGAAGTGAGGAGCACAACACACAACAAACGCTTGTTAAGTTCCTGTACAGTCGCGGAGGACCAATAAACCACAGAGATGGCACCGTTTTCCCGCCCACGCGGCGTAACACTTCATACAAACCTCCTCATTAACTGAATCTCTCTTCGAATTACAATTCCCCCATTTGTGTGCTAGGTCGATATAACGCACCCCTGCTTACGTGGTAATTGTTAATTTCATTTGGTGTGAAATATTTATTAACGTGACACAAAAAATGACTAAAAAGGATACACAGAGTTTTAGATGGGGTTGGGTTATATTTGAAATAGGCATGGAAGATTAAACTCTGTTTTCAGTTTGTTAAGTAAATATATCGGGATACAGAGAAAATTGACAATTCCACTCTACAAAGCTGTACAGGCTTTACTACCCTTTGACATCCACGTCTTTGTAGCGGGGCGTTCCTTACGTTGTGTAGAATGCAATTTCACCAAAACACAATTCAAAAGGAATTTGAGCCAGCCTAACTCGTTCAATCGATTAAGAAATGTTTTTTACTGACTTTCTCACAGTGGCTTTTAATATAGAATAAAATATACGCCAGCGTAGCACATCGTAAAATGGCATTGAAGTGATACAGTACTTATTATCAAAAAGAAACAAAAAACTAAACAATCAAAGAAAGGACGTACAACTGTTTTGTATCTTAGAGTAAAAACTCCTTAATTATTAAATTATTAGTAATTAAATAATTTTTCATTTTGTAATTTTTTGAGTATTTTTCTTTTTGTCTGTAACCTATATCAATATGTATTGTAATGTGACATTTGTTCTCAGATGGATAGTATAGTACAGTACTCTGCTCTTCTACTATAAATGACATCATGAATATAAAATAGAAGAGGAGCGAATATATAGTAGCAATGCTATACACGTAACACTGATAGACTACGAAATATTATGTTTCACAGAACCATATATATTCATAATATTAAATTTTGTTGTATAATATTTATTGCTGACATATCATATATATTTGCTTGACATTTTATAACCTTTACCATTTTACTCGAAGAATATAAAGTGGCACAGACTAAAATAGAGATCACAACGTATTATTATTAGTTTTGACTAACCTACACGGAGTTTGTGTATTAATAAGTTTTTAAAAATCGCAGATTAATTGAGAAATTGTTAATTTCTTGTTTCAGATACAGATATTACTCACACCAAATCAAATTATATTTACACGTATTATTATTAACCTTCATAGTAACGTAATTCTATGGGTCTTAAACCAAGACGTCATGGATTATATTCTCGAGGAGATCAAAAATGTTTTTGCAATTGGGATGGGGCCGAAATATTATGTATATATAATAGATTTTTTATATAAGAATGTTTTATATATGATAATTCCATTCAAAAGACGTAAATACTAAATTTAGTCCCAACGACTAATGGGTTTTTTACGAGTTGATGAGATATTTATCATACATTTATTTTTAAAACTGCAGAATAATAGTGTTGTAAAACAATTTAACTAATTCCATATTTAATTTTGTTTTTTAGTATTTATTTTTCAAATACCATTAAATGATGAGTTGTATTATGAAGTCTAATATTTTTGCTATTAGTTCATTTGATGTGTAGAAATTAAATAAAGACTTGTGCTTAAATAAAGTATGAATATGTACAATTTTTAACCAAACTATCACTCTTCAGTTATTAAACAATAATACATATATTACTCTGGTTGCATCTTAATCTTAAATTAAAAATTGTATGGTCTTTCTTGGTCAACATCTTATTAAATATGAAAGAAAAAAAATACTACTCGGATGTCTTTAAATTGTGTAGGATTGTTATAAGAACAGTATAAACCGTTGATTAATATTAGATTACTAATGGTTTTTTTATAGATTTTAAGGAAACCATTCAGTTGAAGTTCGATTAAAATAATAAAGTAATTTTTTGCGAATGGACTGATTTTTCACTTGTGAATTCACATCCATTCGTTTATTGAGTTTGGGTAATTGCTGTGTCAATAGGCTGAACCATATCTGATGGAACATCGTACTGTATTGCGTCGAATATTCACTTTTAATACCGCCTCTTCTGTACATATCCAGTGTCATATTTCCTTTCACTTTTGTTATAACTTTATATTTTGTATCGTTGCGTTTTATTTTACATCCACCTCTCTGTATTATACTGTCGAAATGGTTGCCATGTTTTACTGCTTTTAAAGGATCAGACGGGACCGTATTGAAATCATGTTGTGCACTTAATCCAAGGAAGAACCTTATTGATTTTTTTACAAAAATCCGTATGTCCCGACTTGTGATTATGTTCTGCCGTGTGACACACTCTCTGTATACTACCAAGTAAAGACAAACTAGCTAGCACAATTACTGATTAAATAATCTTAATAAATTACAATCCAATTATTGTATTTTAAAGAACATGTTAAAACAACGGATATTTCTAACGAAACCGTAAAGATGTATATTTAATCCAGCCAAGGAGTGTTAAAATTATCTAAAACTCTTCGTAATAATAACTAACTCAAACCGCCGAAAGTTGTGTGATAACTTGTTTTGGGCTGATTCTCGACACCTAGGGTGGTACGATCAGTTAGTTAGTTTGGATTCTAATTTACTAATCCTAAAAATAGAAATAAAAAATATCTGCCAGAAAACATAAAAGTATCTTGAAAACTCACTAGGTTTTGTACGCATTTGGAGATGTCATTTGGGGTACTTTCCTCTAAGTAAGCCCAAGGAAAATATGTTTAGTATGAATGGGGGAATGACATGATTTTTTAACGAAACATTACATAAGACAATGTTGTTTTTTAGTTAAATACTAAGAAGTTAAAAATTTAAAAACTATATGAATCAGACAAATTTATATATATTGTGTAAACATTATGTACTTATTTGTTTATATATCCGGTCATGTGATCACATAGTCCTGTAGATATCAGAATGTGACGCCGTTTATTACAGTCTGCTATTTTTTTGTAATTTATTCAGCTTTATGTTGTAAAAATATATGAATTGTAGACTTTTATTATTTCAAATAGTCCAGCATTCCCAAACTTTTGAGATTCACAAATGTTGAAAATTCTTTGACACTTTAAAAGTTTTTTGTTCAGAAAATACCAATAAATACTAGAATGAAATATATGACACAGATCACGGAGATAGTGCGATTATGGATCGCCAAGCGTTGTGTTGAGTGGTTGAGGCTGGTGGGAGAGGTTAATATGGCGCACTAGCGATTGGAGGATTCTCGACAAGACCTACTATTCCCAACAGACTGGACTGGTGCGGTGATCTGCCACATGAATTTCTGTGTTGTGCGAAGTAATCAAACAATGATTACTCTCGGATCAAAAAGTTTAGATATCCTAGTTTGAAAGTTAACTACAGAGTAACCGTTAGTGTAACAGCAACGGAAATGAAATTAAAGTTTAAACTTCGATATATTGACTAAACGTAAAAGTTACAGTCTAATGGCCGGAATAAGACTATGAAGAAGAAATACTGAAGGCTTTTCTTATGAAATAATAAGACAACTCCATAATGCGATGTACTCGTACTCTTTGTTTGAAAGTTAACAACAAACTAACCAGTAGAGCTACAATAATGGGAGTTACATTGAAATTTAGCTTGTTTATTTCTCCATTTGTGGAGTCATAAACAAATTGTTTATGAACAAAATCTTACAGTTTTTATATCAATAACATCGAATAAGATACCAGTTTTTTTGGCGCTATTCAGCCAATTTTTTGCCGAAGCAACACCGCCCTGGGCAGTATACGGTTTGCACGTCCAGACGAGTAAGTGTCGGTCTTGGTAAACTAACAAAACTTGTTCAATTAAATAGGTGTTAAAAATTATCCGTTGAAATATAAAAATTAAACTCCAAAGATAATGACTTTATGAGCTCCATAAACGAGAACATTGGTGAAGCTTTTGAACCACCCTTCACCTGGGTAAAAGTAAAAGCTAAGATGGTGACTTAGTAAAAAACTATTCAATATAATTATAAAATCTTATACTCAAAAACTATTTGTTACGGTGGTACAAATCAGGTAACAAGTTTCCGAGTTATGAATGAAGTTTCAGTTTGGTTGAAATTGTCTGTTGATGTTGATATACAACAGATCCTAGTTCTTGACTCGATTAATTTAATTGCAAATGGATATATGCAAAGTGGTGAAATATTTCAGTAAGATGAGATTTTTACTTTAGTGAATGAATGTTGACAAAAACGTAATAAAACAATACGCTCTCAGTTAGAAAAAAAATCTTTTACTTTCAATCATGAACAAATCTTTTAAAACCATCAACAAAGGTGAACTGAATAAATTTACCCCTTACGTAAGTATGGTTAATGATATATTCAAGAAATACACGATATACTGATTAAAGAATTACAGCATATAGCTTTTTACATCCAGTCATTTTGAAAGCAAAGCTTTAGGTAGAAATTCAAATATGCAACTTTTCATAAAATCAGCTATAAAAAGGTAAATATGCCGATAAACGAGATGTATACAGATAATATTGTAAATAATATAAATAACATGTATTTAATTTACCTATAATCAGGTAAATTTGAATATTAAAACATTATGCACTAATATAATAAAATAAAGTAATATATAAAAGAAAAATAGTTATAACTTTAATCGCCAAATGTTAGCTGTAAAAATGAATGATGGCTTTGTCAACTTCACAGCTTGCACCATCAACTTGAATTGAATGGATTTTAAAGATCTTTACAATATTTAAAGAGTGTCTTCTTTGTTTTCAGATACTAACTGTTACGCTGATTGATTGGTGAGTAAAGATAGTGTTATGAAATAATGGCGAAACATATTCCTAGTTGTTATTCATAGTTATACATTTTAAATGCCATTTTATTAATTTATACGTGTATGTTATGTTTATATGGAGGTAGTAAAAATTTTATTGCATAATTTGTAACTACCTTTATCAGTACTAAATCATGTACTCTTAGAACTAAATGAATATTTTAGGCATTGTTCCAATGTAAACGTTTCTCACGATTCAGAGTAATGTAAGATATAAATTTTAGTTTTGATGTTTTAAAACAAATTAATGTAAATCTTTGTATAAACTATTCATCTTATAACTTTTGAAATATATAAGATAATCTACATGAAAAATTCAGCGAGTTCTTTATGCGAACTTTTCGTGCTTCAAACCGTTTATAATACTGCCTCGCCATACATTTTCTTTAAAATTGTATTTTAAAGTATCAATGTTATTTATTATAGAGATACATTCTAGAAGCTCTCTTCTTACTGGAAATTAGTTATTAATTTAAAACAAACATTCTAATAATATAGTTGGAGTGTTTGTTTTAAATTAATATTATAGAGATATTTACTATTATCTTATTATCAGTTATATAACATTTTAAGTTTAAGTAAAAATTGTATTTTGTTATAATGCGATTTCCGTGTAGCTTAAATTGACTCCTAGGTATAACAAGATCTTTTTACCCTTATCGTTAACTTAATTGTCTGAAAAAGCATAGATTCTTGGTTTAAATAAATGGTGAATGAGAATACATAAATTAAATCCAAAAAGGACATAGTTTAGTATAAAGAGAGTATGAGTATGATACAGAAATTGTCACTAAGTTTGCTGAGGTTCCTTCCAAAATGTCTTGTTTACAGACAGACAGACTGATATAAATTAAATTCGCTTCACTAACGCTCAGCCAAAATAAAAAAAAATACAATTACTAGTAACTATTTAGATGGCGTGATTAACGTTGCTCAAAGTTGAATAAACTATCATTAATTTAAGTCTACTGTTACCCGCGGCTTCACACTCAATTTTTAAAATCAAAGCGCTTAGCCTTTCTTAGTTAAAACACTTGTTGTAATGATGGGTTCTAATGATATTTTTCAAACGTGAATAATCATAGATACGGTATATATTATTTCAGTGTTCGTGGTTAAGACGATCAGAGGGGTGGTTAAGGGCCTGACTCGTATATCAGGTTTTGCTTGTATAGGAGCATTTTTTGTTTATAATGAATTGTAATTCGGACGCCATAGCTCAGTTTGCCTTGTTGTCCTGATGAAGATGTATAGGTCTCAGAAACCTACTTCGGTTATAAATCTGTTTATTTCCAGCCCTTGTAATATTCTTCTGGTCTAAAATTATTTCCAGTGCCACAGTTGAGTTTGCCTTGTATCGATAGAGAAAATATACATAAATACATAATTAGAACTAATGATCCTTCTGCGTTACAAAAACATCTACTCCCGGTAAAAAGGGAAATTCCTTACCAAGTTCATGCAATATTTCAAAATAATAGTTTATTTTGAAATAAAACTATTTTGGCTGATTGTTTTGGCTTTGAGAAAGAAATGTTATTGTTTTTTAGGGGTTGTAGTCTAGAAATGATTGACTCGTGGAGGCATGTTAATGTTCATGCCTCTGTTTTCCCGCCACTGTATAAATGCCATGTCACAATTTCAGTGAATACATGTGCAAGGTGTGTTTTGAGTACCTCATGTGCAAACGTCCACAGCTTTGCTCATTTAAGTGGGATTTATTATAGTTTTCATAAAATTTCTTACAACAAACGTTAACAAACTATTTTCAATCCGTTATATGTTTTTTTTATTTTATCACGGCGCAATCTAGAATAAACGTTAAAAGGTGAGTTCGTCTTTTTTGTCACCATTACACTATTGATCAAGCACTGCGTGCTTAATATTTTATAAACTTACAGTGTTAACATATTTTAAGTCTCTTTGGTGAATTTCAGGTTCACTAAAGAAGGTTCAAAAGACTAAACAACTGTTTAGTGTTGAATTATGAAACAAGTATTATCTTCCGAATTCTAAATTATTCGGTGAACCTTTCTAATTTTTCTCTTCATATGAACAATTTTAGACTTGAACGAATATCGAAAAAATCATTGGCCAAATTGGTTGAGCCGTTCTTGAGATTAGCGCTTAGCAACACATTTACCGATTCATTTGTTTGTATAAGATTTTCATCCTTTCATAATCTTGATCCAAAAACCAACGTAAAAGTTTTGGCTAAACGCTCAGCCAAATCCCATGTAATGATATGCTCCATCATTGAAAATAATGTTTGTTTATGAAGAAGTGAAGTTTCGAGACATTGTGCGGATGGACAAAACACCCAGGCAGACAAATAAAAATAGCTACAGAAAAAAATGGAATTTTTCCAGCCCCTCGAGTGATAGACTTCCTTAATGCCAATTAATATGAACGGAGAGGCAAGCTAGGTTAGAAATTGGCAAGGATGTCCAGGGGTAGACAGTGATAACTAGAGTGCAGTGTCTAGATGACAATTTGATAGGGGCTCCGCTGTACTAGGCAGCCAGTTACTGTCAATGTGACAACCAATTCCCCACATGACAGGACAGATACCGGCTGATTGCCGTTGCCGTGTCGGACGTTGACAACTGATTGCTGGACGAACTGACTAATCAACCTCCAGCGTTAGGTGCCGTCGCGTCAAGTCGGTACCTCAGATGTTCGGTTTTTAAACATGTACTACATTAAGATTTTGTAAAAATATAATTTCATTCTTACGTTATTAAATACATATTAATCTGTTTTATCGAGTTTGTGTCAAAATAAAAATTACATTTAATTTAATTTTTGTAATAAAAGTCGGTTTTATTTAACAAATCATGTTTGTTACTTTGTTCTTTAGTAAATCACGTATACTTGATGTACCCTAAATCTGATGAAACTACTTAACTTTCTTTTAAGAACTGATAATCAAATATGATCGTTTAGTAAATAATAAATTTTTCATCTTTTCTTGTGCATCTTATATATTCTTATTGTGACAAATATTCTTTTATTGCAGTTTTAATTCCATCAGCTTTCGATTTGTTTTGTTTACCTTTATATATTATCTTCGTCGTACATAATATTACTAATTTATTTTATTTAAAACTGTTCTTCAAATTATTTTTTTATTATTTCGTATTAGTTTATGTCTTTCGTACTCAGTCCGTTTTGTTGTGATTACTGTCATTCAAATGATATTCGCTAGTTCTCTTGGAAAAAATGATAGTTCTATGTTCGATTTTCTGTTTTATGCACATAGCTACACAATTTTTTTACATTTTGATAAACACCACTCGATATGTAGAAACGTTTTCGGATTGAACATATAATAAACTTATGTTTACCATGAATGACGGTGAGCACAACAATTTTGCTTTTGGAAATGAACAAAAATCTTGTTTAACCACTGAACAAACTGGAACAACGCCAACAAACAGCTTGAACTGACATTTTCTGACCACTACAGTCGGCGCCATTAACCGCCAGGAACACAGGAACTTCGGGTCGCTGAATTACCTTAATTTTGGCCTGACTGACCAGAACTTATTTTCACTAAATCTAAGTACAAGGCGTGTAACATTAATTTAAAAAGGCTAAGCCTTTTTAGCATTTATAATAATAATTTTTTAACATTTTGTTTATGCTGATTAGAAAGCGGATAAGATGCCTTAGACGAGTGCCTGAATAACTCTTTAACTTGACGTTCTAATCTCGTATCAAACCCTTAATATTATCCCTAACCATCGGTATTTTTCTCTCTAATATTGGAATTTCCCCCAATAATTTCAAAATAAAAACGTTTCCCTTTTACTGGGCGAATACAACTCTTCCTCTGGATCACTGGGAATCTTATGGCGTGGCTCTCCTTACAGCAGATTAAACCAAAGCTGAGATTTTGAAATGTTGTTTAGATAAGTTTCTTGGATAATAGCTTTTTTAATACACAACATTAAATACTTACGTTCACAGCTTATGGGTTCCATGCCAGAGAAACGCCAGTTTAGTCTAAAAGAAATAACCACACTTATGAGCCTGATTCTCTTTGAAAGTACAGAATTCGAAATTAAAATTTACATTATATAAACACAAGGTATTTTATCACGATATCGTTAAAAGCACAATAAGACAGAAATTGATCAGTGGCGTTAGATTTTTTGGGAGGGGAAGAGGGGGTGAAATAGATTCGAAACTGTTTAAAACTATATACAAATTATATCAGTCTATTTTTATCTGGAAATAGTTAAAACTAACTCCAGATTTACCAAACTTTCACCACCAAAATTTAACCGTAGCTGTCGACCGATTTCTGTCTTATGGGAAAATTCTCTATTCAGTTTTCTTGACTAAAATTAGGTTGTACGTATATAATGCATATTGACTCTCAGCTCCCAGACTATGGAGCGCAATGTACACGGTAACGAATATAGGAGGATTATGGTAAAGCAAGTTTACACAATTCATTGTGTCACAAGCAAACTTTGTGATGCGATACTGTCGTTCAAAGATTATCCTTAAGGGTGTTATGGATCTTGAAATCCATGCCCCACCCCACGTCCAAGATGTTTTTTTAAGCTTAGCTACTGACTAGCTTTCCAAACTAGCTGAAAAATTATGAAAATAATACATACTTGGCAATATGTTAGTGCTACTCAATGTAGCAATAACCAAATATTATTATTTGAACTTAATCTTTTTTTCACTAACACCTCTAGTTGTAGACTGGGCTCACGTATAAAAAACTTTGAGATCTGATTTTTCTCAATATCGGGTTCTTTTGTAGCCACTTGTCCTCTGTTTATCAGCTGTTTGATATATACTGTGATACAATTCGTTTGTGTGAAAAGGCGTTTATTAATGATGATTTCTCTGAATTCGTGTAGACATTATCTTTAGTGCAACCATGTTTCAACAATGAAAGCCTATATATAAGGTGTATGAATTTTAATGCTGACGTCGAAACCTGGAAGACGAAAGTTATTTCTTTAAGCTTAATATTGTTTTATAATTTGTTAAAGTAACTATTCTGATTTTGTTTTTATCTGTATATACATAGCGTAATTTTGTAGTAGGCGGAAAAGAATTTGTTAAACTTATATTTTTCCAATCTGTAATAATAATATTACCGTTTATCAACACCCGCTGCATTATTTTGACTTTAAGGAAGTATAAAAAATTAAGCCTTTATAATTACATTTATAATCATACAGGTTTTTTCTGAAAGGTAGATCGTTAGCGACTAACTCTTGCACAAACGGAAGGATCCGCACACGATCGATTAACTTATATTTATATTTTAGTGCTTTAAAATATTAAATTTGAGACTGAAAGCTTTTGCTACTTTTACAAAGTGACAATGTACAATGTGGAGTGTTACCCTACAGTCAGTCAGCACCCTGAAGCGTCAGCGCCCCGCCATTCTGACAAGAGTTATGCTATGTTTAACATACTTGCATTCCTTTTAGCGCACTGTTCGTCATTTTATTTATAGCTTTGTCGTTTTAAGTTCTGGGTGGGTAGGAAACACTAACCTGCTAGCGACGCTGTGTATAATTTTCTAAGAGGAAAATTGAGCATTATTAAAAATTCACTTTCGGAGAAGGAAACGAATATGATCTTAATACATGTACATGCGATTAATACACCAAATTGCTAAAATTGCTATAACACTGACAAAAAGATTAAGCGATGAACATAAAAATAAATTAATGACATTTATGATGACTACCTAGACTTTTAAAGCAGTTCCGAAATTAGCATTGCACGATGTGTTATTAAAATATGTTTCTGGATATTCTAATTCGTTCCCTAAATTTTTATCACAATCGTTCTAGACATGAAATATTTAAGTTGTATGTCTCATTCTGTATTTTATCCTGTTTTTGATTCTTTTAATTTTTTTAATCTTTATTTCTTTGTTTGTTTGTTTTTTGTATTAGTTGTGTGTCTTTTTATATATATGATTCTGGTGTATCCGCTGAATAATAGCCGCTACATATTTTTCGTCTTTCATTTTGTGCTTCTTATACTTACGCCTTTTCTTGACTTATTATTTTTAACATTATTATTAGTTTATGTATCATGTAAAGGTTAACGACATAAACGCATAATATTATTAGTTATGAATTAAAGAACTTTAAAACTAACTGCTCTATCATTAATTGGCTGAACGTCAGCAAAAATTGTATTCAAGTCGAGCCACACGATATATGTTTTGTTTTTAATATTCGTTTTAAAGTCCGAGGAAGGTTTTTATAAAGGGCAAAATTGGATAAGTTTTCCCGGAAATTTAGAATTTGGTAAAAATAAGGTAATATTTAAGAAAAATAATCCAAATTAAACTTACAATAAACAGCTGTTGACGAATTTTAGCTGAAAGAGACAGAAAGATTTGTTCACACATAGACTTGAAAAAATAATAAATATTCGGTTGTACAATTACAAGTTGCAAATACGAAATTACCATCTAAATTTTTTAATTATGATTACTCAAGTGACGAATTTAGTCATATAACGCATTATAAATACTATTTTCGACTTATGTTAATGGACAAGGTATGAATGTTTTCACACAAAGGTAACCGAGACTGGTTGGCTTTTCCTCGAGACTGTGTATGGCATTTTTAGTGTGCTTCAAGGAAATCAGAGGGATGGAACGTAAACCATGCCTCAGCAAAACCATTCCTTCCCTGACTATAAATGCTTATTTAGAAATGTTAAATGACTCGACTGCGGCACTGTAAGTAATTTAGAGTAGAAGTGGATTTAAAACAAAGACATTTTTAGACAGTTTGGTAAAGAGTCCGTAGACAGTCCTAACTTATGTATGTATATTTTCTATATCGGGACAACAAGGGAAAAACTCAACTTTGGAAACTGGAGATATCTTGTGGACCGAGACTTAGATTACAAGGGCTGGAAGGAGACGCTCTTTGATCGAAGTAGATTTCCCTGACCTTTATACGTATATATTTTCTTGATCGAGCCATTTGGTACAGGCAAACTCAACTGTGACGTTACAAATGTATTTAATTTAGAACCAGAATTGTATGCTCTTACTTTCGCAAAACAAATATGAACCAGTAAACGTTGTATTTTAAATTTTGAATCTCTTACCTATAGGCATTGAAATTATAAGTATTAAATATATTCTACTTCTTTTTGAATACCACCATCATAAGGCTCCATCATTATGTATTATAAATGCTTTCACTGAGAAGGCGAATACGCGGAATATTTTCAACTTCTATTTTTAAAAATTGCGTGTGAAGCCGTGGGTAACAGCGAGTACCATTATAATTTTGTTTCGGGTAAGAAAACGTTTTATCCATGAGTACGATTTATTCATAGAATGATTGAAAGGCATAATTTCCTACTATATGTCAATCATTTTGTTCTTTTGGTCTCGCAGGATAACTACAGTTATGTGATTTAGAATGTAAGTCACTGTAGGATATTCTCATGAAACGTGCTGTTGGACGTTCAAGGAACTCACTATACGACTACCACTACAATTCCATTAGTCATTAGAGCCAATTCATCACATTCACTAAATACAATTACTCACATTCATTATTATACTTTAAGTATTTGTTTGTTTAATGATGAATGTTTTTTTTATATATATTTTAATGTCAGATCTTCACTAAAGTAGAGGTTATGCATTGTTTAATGTAAACCCATAATTTTGTAAATAATGATTAAAGAATTCATAGTCACAGCTAGGATGATGTATCTAAACGGATACATATTTATGTAAAACCTTTTTTAAGTGTCGTTCTATAATCAATAAGGTTATATATTTTAATATATGCACCATTATATTGCATTTTAATATAGGCTTTCTTTAGATGGTAGTGAATTGATTGGATTAAAATTCCGAACAGATTATCCTATTCTACAATGTAAAAGAACTTGTAAACAAGAAGAAATGTATGTATGTCATAAAGAGAGGACTTGCTTCGAAAATCTTTTTAAGCTAAGAATTTCCTACACTGATTCGCCCAGACACAGCAATCTCACCAAAGAGAAACAAATGTAGACGCTTACGTGTACAAAAAACATTTTTATTACAATACAATTTCATCCGAAATTCAGTACTGTATAATATCACTGAGAAAGCTATCTAATTGCATACAGATAGTTTAATCGTAATTGAAGCACACCAATCAAATATCCAAACTTATTTAATGTTCTTTATTATCATTTTATGTATCATACAAAAAAATGGAATATTTACTTTTTCCTTAGTATGCAAGAAAAAGTAAAAACTTTTAGAGGTCTCGAAGAATTTCCTAATATCTTTTCTACAACGGGTTTAAACGTTATTGAAGTGCTCGTCAGTCTGTAATTTGTAGTTCTATAATGTTCATTCATGTAGATATATATTATTAATACCATATTGCAAACTGTTGTAAGCTACCGAACCGTCTGAAGCTTATAGCAACGAACCCCTTAGAACTGGGCGTTGTAAAGGGCAAGGGATAACGGATGAAACGGGCGGAGGGGTCGACCCTGATTAGAGATGAGGCGTCTTTTGAAGGGATAATTCCACTCCAATTATTAATTTCTGTTCGAATACACCTCGCTTGTTTCTTATCAGAGGTCTGTTGTCGGACCAGAGTTGTCGGGTTTGTTGATTTGAGTTGTGTTCATGGAGATGTTAATTTAACATTTCAATTAATTTGCAGTCAACAGTTGTTGTTAACTCTTCAAACCTAGTACATTGAATGAATAATATTATGTTGAATTGTAAATAATCGTTGAATACACAAAGTTTTGTGTTTAGTTTTCTGATTTTATATCCTTAAACTTATTTTGAATCTTGACAAAAACCTGTGTAATATTCCTTAACAAAAGATTTGGTATATTTTTTCTAAATCCACTCTATTTAGCGAAGCCAATGGAAACTTACTATACACAAATGGTATTACAATATATGGTTATATTCTTGTTACAGGAAAGAGAGGATATTATTGTAATCAACGATTTTATTTTTCATTATATTTTTTTTACCGTTAAGTATTAACATTTATTATTAAATACTTGTAGTTTTACTGTTATTTAAATAGTATAAGCAAGATGATTATTCAATTACAACTAATAATAATCAATCACAAGTTTTTCCTTGCATGGATGTATCTTCAATGAGTAACAACCTTCAATGCTTCGGATTTTAGGGATGGGCGAGATAAGAGATGTAATCGATAGCAAATTACGTGGTTTTACACCTTTACACAATTTTAAATTACACGTTTCTCCCAACAATGTAGAGTTATACTAAAAAATTAAATATAAACTCGCTTTCAAATATCAAATAGGTACATTAAAGATTTTTTCCAAAAACGGATCTCCATTAGTCCTGTTACATGAGAAATCATAATGTCTGAAAAATTATATATGAGATTTAAGCAAACCGGGTTTAGGTAATGTATTTAAAAAAATGTTTCGATCTTAGTAAATCTAATACAGTTTAGCAAAATAAGGGATTTCGTAATACAATTCAACGCAGGAGTACGCCACAACTCCTCGTGTCGCGTAATAGACTTCACTGAAGTTACATGTAAACAATTATTTAAGTCTATGACTCATTTAATTCTCGAGATGTCCCTTTTTTGCTTTCGAGATAGAGACAGAGAAATTCATACCGAAAACAAAATTTTTTCAATAACGCTCATCTATTCATGGTTTAAATACGCACTCTAAAAAATTCACTCTGTCTACATAAAAAAGTTAAACTTTTTTGCAAGATTTATAAGATCTAAAGAAAAATCGTTCTCAAAATATCTTGCCACGTGATACATTCATATTTTTGTTCATTTAGTAAGGCCACATACCAGTGTAATTAAAATTAATAAAAGTTGCGGTGAGCCAGGGAGGTTACTATAACGCAACAGTGCACTGACATAAATTCTTGTCACTGATTTTCAACATTGCCTTTACAGTCCACTATTTTATTTTCTATGAATAAACCTACATGTTAATACGTCACATGTTAAAAATCTCGTACGATTGTACTCTGCTTGTCTACACATTTTTATACTGCTATTTTTTATAGTTGCTATCTTTGTTATCCATAAGACCAATGTTAAAACTATTCACTAACACTAAGCCAACTCCCATGTAGTGTGATGTAGTGACATGCACAATCATTAAAACTCTGTGTCTTTAGGTCCGGTCCATTTTCGAAATAGGAACCGTACAGACAGACAGAGAGACAGGAGTGGAATTTTTCCAGCTCCACGAGAGTTAGGCCCAAGCCAATTAATAAGATTCACCCCCAGGTGGGTTCACTTCTGGCTGGTTTATACCTTCTAGTTGACCCCACGCTGAAGCACAGCAATAACCGATGTGTCACTTAAATGGGCAACCTTATAGATGTCCAGGAGCGGCACATCCATTAACCGCAAATGTCGTGATTCTGGGGTTTAATGCGTAGTTCGATAGTTCTAGCCTACTACGGGACATGGGATTGTGGTGGGCTTCCCTAAGAGTCAAAGATTGTTGCTATCCAAGACATAACGGCGTGCCACTCTCTGCCTGCTTTGATGGAGAGGCTGCTTCAGAGCTGGCTTGCCTTTCTTCCGAGGGCCCTGAGACTGAAGATTAATATCCTAAATTCTTCCTGATTGACCTCTACAGGAGGCGGCTCCTATTCCATACCTTACTGAAATATATTATGTCACTCTGGAAGCAGCGCAAAGGCTCTTTTAGGACTAGGTGCAATTTCCAAGCTTCTTGTCCTATGAGAACAAAAAACACTAATAAGATTTAAAAAAACAGGTAAAAACAAGGTTGCAGAAGAAACCCCAAAGAGTTTTAATTTAATTCTGACATCCATTTTCTTTTTGCTGCTACTCAGTGATTAAAAAAACAACACCTGTGTGTAAAGCCACAGCTGCTTCTTTGTTACTTCCCTTCGAATGTAAAACGTTGTTATTTATGAAGTGACTTTAACTTTTTCCAAAGCTGGTTGTAAAATATGATTCATATTGCGTAATGTAGTGTTACAATATCGGCAAATGTGTATTTACTAGCTTTATTAATTTTTTTTATATTTTTACATTAATAATGTTACATATAATATATATATATATAATATATATATATATATATATATATATATATATTTATATATTAGTTCATTCTGAAGAATAAATTAAGTTTTTCTTATTTTAAAAAAAGTTCTCTATGATAGCCTAAGTATTCGAACTTATTTACAGTAAAAGGCAGTTTATGGTATTTTAGTTTGTTTACATACCAATCATGAACTTTACATTGAATTGAAACAGTTATAAATATAAATTAATTGTTATCCCACTTTTTCCCTATATAAACGAAAGTTAAAAAATTATTGGATTGTGATAAATATAACCTTGTTTGTAGTAAAAAATGTTTTTCAAATGTGGGTTTTTCAAATGCAGGATACGACTGAGGCGATTCAATTTTACTGTGGCAATTACTATTTGGGATAATTTAATATCACTATTCACCCCTTCTTCCGTCTTTTAATTTTTGAATTTATTTGTCTAACTAAAGAGTTCCCTTAAGAGCTGCGGGTATCAGCCATTTTTATGGTAAAGATAAATGTTAACAAATCTCACCTTATGACCTTACATTTAGGCGCGAAGAATTATGAGAAGTGACTTATTTTAAAAGATGTAATAATTACGCAACCATCATCATTTTAACTTTTGTTGTATTTATATTGATTATTGAGAGAAAAAATCTCAAAACTTTATTGTACTTTTATAGTGTTAAGTATTCAAAAAGTATACACTATACAATGAAAAGCGTTTTGGATGATGGTATTAATTCATATGTTTGAAATTAGAAATTTTCCCATAGCGCTACAATCTCTAAAAAATTAAGGGGACATAAAGGTTTAACATTTGTTCCAACGGATCTAGAACGCTAGCAGTAGTTTTATCTAATAAGAACAATGTTAAACTTTAAACCAATGATAACCCTAATTTTTCATAACATAGTTATGAGGAAAGTCTCGTTTTAAAAATATTAATAATATTCTAGTACAAACCCAAGCACATTTAAGTGTTTATTCTAAAGTATACTATTAGAATATTTAATTAATAAAACTCTTAAATCCATATTTCTACTAGTAGTCACCTGATTTAGCCACGCCATTGTTATAATTTCATTGAAAAAACATTTATTATGCTTGTTGAATTCAGTAGATAGAGTATTATTGTTCACGATGAAAAGTTACACAGTATTAAATCTTACTGTACCATATATAAAGACATGTAGGATAATCTTCAATGTTTACGGTTGATGAATTGAATATACAGATTGAACCATTAATAAGAGCCACCCTATTCAATCGCCTCGTTGGCTCCCAATACGAAAGTCTCGCCCTAAAAATCACTGTGGTGGAACTGTTAGCAGAGAACATAGAATGGACGAGCTGATGTCAGTTTCAGTGAAATCATCGTTGCAAATACACGTTTCCCTGTGTACGCTAAACCGTGGACATGAAGTATTCACAGCTGCCTAGACTAGTGGACCTGTGATTTCCACAGAAACGGTTTGCCAAGCACACTGTTGCAAACTTTTAACAGTTTTAAAATCATTCAACTGATATTTGGAATCGTTTGTAACACCAAAGGGTAAATGTACATGGCTTCTTTGAGGAGAATTCAGTGCGTGGAATTAAATTAATGATGGTTTATTCGCTTGTAACATTGTTAATCGCACCATCTAATATATGCACCTGTGTATTTTGTTACTTTTGGCGTTTAGTGAAAGAGAATTTCCTTTCTATCTGTATATATGTACGCACGATGTCATGAGAGAACGAAGTGACCAAATAAATAGAATTGAAACTTTCCGAAAGGCTTCATTTCTATTATAAGAAACATAGAGTTCGATTATGGTGCATGACACTCCAATGGGGATTTGGCTGTAACCACAAAACATGTTTATGTTATTCTGAAAAAGAAAATTTGAGAATTAATAAATTTTTTAATCGAACGGAGTGGGTAATCGTATCGATGTTATTTTAACGTGTAACACGTGTTATAAATATAGCTTAATGAAATAAGCTATAGACTTTATATTTTTCAGTTTTACTGTAGCATAAGTCCTTACACTGTTCTAGGTAAGTTCTGTGCAAATTCTACTATGTCCATTGTAAAGTTATGAAAAACACACGCGGGCACTAATCCATTGTTGACATTTAGAACTCATCTGAGAGCTCTCCCTCTCTCACCAGTGCCGCCAGAGCGCGGTAATTGTGTGGTGATACAAAGCGGGGTCAAGTGACTGTTCTCGCATAAAATTCCTTTTACTACAACCGCAAACACCGCGCGGGTTACTTTACACGTATTGTCTCGGCCCATTGTGTAAATGAAGGTGATTCATCATGTTGTGAAGCGCTCTTACATTGTAAAGCTCAAATCCACTCGGCGTCAAGCCGCGCCGTATCATTGATGAACACTCTGTATATTATACGCTATTATTGTACGGATTAAAAGAATTACAATGAGGAAACAGCTCACGTATCTCCGGTTCATACGCTCTTTCTAAACGCGTTCATTTGTAGAAAGGTGTTCCATTCTCATTATCAATTCGTTATGCGCGCGTGTGTAATGGTTGTGCATGTGTTAGATATGTTATTTTAATGAACCCAATAAGTTTTATCTTCTCGTGCAATCTGTTAAAGTTTTATAAGTAATGAATTACAGACGTTGTCGTTATTGTATTAGTTTATAGTTATAGTGTAAAATATTCCAACTAATTTGACTGGCGTTTTGTAACTTCTTTGTGCCTGTATTTGCTTTTGCCTCTGCTGAACTGTAAGAACCACGAGGGGTGTACCAAATTTTAAATAAGGACATTGTTTTATCTTTATTACTACAATATACTTTGTTCTTATTAAATATGCTTTATAAACTCATTATTACTACTATGTTTTATTAAAGTCAGCAATAAGATCTAATTTCCAAATTGATTATGAACAAATAGTTTTTATTCTTGTTGATATACATTAAATAGTAACTAAAAATAAACCAATACAATAGCGCTATTGGAGGAACCGGAAAAAAAAACGGAAAATTAATAAGTTGGTACCACACACACAGACGGAACAACCTTTAAATCTTATCATCCAAAAAAATTCGGTTCTTCCTTGGAGAGCAGAACAAATGAGTATCCTATGTATTAAAATTTAAGGTCTTTGGTGTTTCTGTCAGATGTTACGCTAAGGCTGAGACGATAAGATTTAAAATTATTGTTCAGTTCCTTAACAAAATATAATTATGTATGTAATTGATTTTTTAAACGTAGTAAATATATTGCATTATTTATTATTGGATTTAAACTAAACCCCAAGTATATACTGCTCAATATACTGGACTAAACCGATATTATCTATCGATAGATTAAAGTGTGATGGATTGAGGGCATGGCCTCCCTCTCTCTCCTCTCCCTTAAATAATGTGTTTGTCACATCGGTTTAGTCCACTCCCTTTAATTACTTTTCCCTTCTACGTAGTTTTAAATTAAGTTTAGGATTTGTTAGATTGTGCTTTTAATTTATACCAATATATACAATAATTATTCTTTAGTTTAATAATTTGTGATCTGTTAGAACGTGATTACACGGGTTCGGAACGAGTAACAGCTGCTTTTACTGAATTTATTTGTGTACTACTTCTTATAGATATAATTTATAATACAGTAAGTATTTGATATCAAAAACAGTTTTAAATTTTTTAAGTTTATTGGTGATGTTGCCCTAACCTAGTATCACGTTTACCCCTAGGTAAGAATCTGAGGCTTTATGTTCCAAACAAGCAGTACAGATTCGCTGTATTTTACGCACTGCTATAAAAATCCTGAATTTCTTGTTCAAGTCTATTTACCATTATTAGAGTTCGATTTCCCGCGATCGAAATGGCATAATTATCTTTCTATTTTAAGAAACATAACAAAGGGATAATGTTTTTGTAATTTTAACACACAAAAAACTATGCTCAGTTCAAGGATATGGTTATTATAATTATTTTGTTAAAAATATGAGTTTATATATCTATTTTATTCAGATATTACCGATTTATAGTGGTTGATAAATAAATGTAACTTGCATAAAACATTATAGAAAAGCGGAAGCACTGCTTAGTAAAATTTTAAAATTCGAATCTCTTCCCTTGCTACTTCATATTTATTTTCCATAATTCAACTCTAATGTGACTAAACATTAGGTGCTGGATTTTTAACATTCAGGTATTACTAAAAAGGCCATCTTTACAAATCCATTTTTAAAAACAAAGAAAAACTATTTGACGTTGTTACATTACACACTAATGTAGACAGCAATTAATTTCAAACCAGTTGCTAGGACCAAGAGAGAGAGAGAGAGTATCGATTTTATTATTCGCCAACACTACATTGTTGTTAGATGAATTATGCAGGATCAGCAAACAATGACAACGAATGTTCAGCTACAAGTCGACAACTTGATTGGGCTGGACTGTGCTGGTGAGCTAGGTAGTACTGTGTGTGTTGACCAGTCTCCACTTCTAAATTGTCGTTGCCATATTGACATTGACAGCTAATTGCTGGTCTGATTGACAAATCGATCTCTGTGGTAATTTCGCATCTGTTTATTCACTGCTGTTCATTTTGAGAAATGAAATGAAATAAATAAAGCCTGTATTGAAGAGGCAAAGTTAGGGATTTTTGAATATAGAATTAAACGCATTGTTTCGTTTACAGATTTCATTCACACATACTGTATATTACAATCTTTGATAATACTGATAAAAACCATTCGTGACAAAATCATTTCTTAGTCAAACATTCATCTTACTTTTGTGGAGCTAAGATTTTTTATCCTCTATTCTTGGGATTTTATTGAAACCTCTGTAGTTTGATTAGAGTATATTGTAATTAATTAAACCCCCTAATTTACTTATTCTCTTGATCAATATTGCTCTCTATTTACTCTCATAACACTGAGACAACACCGTCCAGAAATGAACCATGTGTTGTTTAACTTCCGATAATAATTAACCTCTCCGGCATGGTCAGATAATATCCTGCGTAAAATTTTGCTCCTGATTAACTTAATGAGCTGATAAAGATTACCGACTCAGATTAAGTACTCTTCATTTAATAAATAAATATTTTCTATCCCCGTGTTGCTAACTTACTCAGTACTCAGAGTCTAACTTATTTTCCTGGTATGCCAGAAAATTAAAATTAGTTACAGTTGTAGCCTAGACGATGGAATTGTCAGAAAAATATATCCTGAAAGCTAGTCAGTTTTCATTTTTTATTTACTGTAAACAATTCATAAAGGCAGACCTGTGCAGTGTTTTCTCCCAATCTTCTCTGTACTGGCAAAATCAGAGGTCGTAGCTCAAATCCAATAGCCACAATTAAATTTTATAAAAGAAAGTTAGTGACTGGTAATGAAAGTGCCAGTCACTTTTTGTCAAATCTCTAACGATTATACCATAAAACACGTTCAAAAGGACTTTAGTTAGATCTAGGGAATTTCCGCGTGTTTATTTGTTATTTGTACTCAAATAACAAATTTAGATCGATTTAGAGGTCGGAATTACAAATTTAAGACTTATCTTTATTGGAAGTTTAAGTGTGATATTTAAAAAAGGTCTATGGTATTCCTGTATCTCTATTTGTCGTTCCGAAAATATCCCTCAAATCCAAAACTTTTAGTAAACTCTTGTTCATTTTATAGCGTAAATTATTTCTTTTACTTCGTTTTATTTCGATCTATTAGATTCGACGACGGGGAGAACAAGTTCATTTTTCTTTCTAGACGAAAACCATTGATTATTTTTCTATATCATACGTCATTTGGTGAGCGTTATCAAAAAGCATTACGACCCGTACGATTCTCGAGAACGGATACAACACTGTGAACATGAAATACGGAAACCGAATTTCCGAATTTAAAATAATACCTAATTCCTCTTATCTTCCGAATTCGGAAACACTCATAATCGTGGATCTGGGTGCTCCAGCAAGCCGAAGGCGAGTATCATTATATATAACGTCAAGAGTGTAACAGTAAATGATTGTCACCTCTAAAGCGTTAAGATTTATTTATTGTGTGTACATCCCCTTCAGTATACTTCAGTAGAAACATGTATAATAAAGTAGAAAAAACAGTACTTTAACTCCGCAAAATGCTATTATTGTATAGTGAGTAATTACAATGTGTATTGTTGCTCTTAGACTCAAAAATTTCCATGATTATAATTCACTGTAGTGTCAGTTGAAATTTCAAATTGGAGATTTTTCAGCTAAATATATTATTTCAGCCTAGGTAAAACCGAGCTATGTTTAATTTAACCGGCCAATGGAATTTTGTTTGTGGATAATTTAGCAAAAAAGTGTGGTGGGTAAAGATTAAAATATAATATTAGTAACTACATATTTATATTAATTTGGTTTTTACTTTTGCTACTGTGTGACAATAAAACATATAATTTAAAGTGCCCGTGGCCTCACATTTGCAGTCGTCACAACCACAGCTTCGAGCACCTCCTCTCTCTCTCTCTCTCTCCTCTCTCTCTCTGTGTCTGACGTGAGTTATGGCGTGTTTAAACACGGTTTGCATTCCACTCTTTTCCTCCAGAATCTGACCACTTGCTGTATTTAATTTTTTTTGTGTCGTGTTGGTGTTTCAGTTCCTGACAAAAATGTTCACCTTCCACATGTTTCACATTTATAACACTCATTTTGTAAAAAAATGTTGATAAGTTTAATAGTTACACAGCAAAGAGAGAATAAATTACAATTATATGTATATCTCCACAATTATGCTTTCTTAATGGTATTTGAACTATGAGCACGCAATAAAAAAAATATGTCAAGTTTAAATGTAATGAGTGCATAGTGCATTAACTGAGGATCAGAGTTCCATTTCTCATTACGGAGTTGTAGGGTTAACCTCTCCGACCACTACAAGGTTAATTAATACCTTTGACGCCATGTCGCTAAAGTCATTAAACACGACACTTTGTCATTACGTAATTGACTTTGTCGGCTCTGTTTTTACATTGAAATTGCTGTTTTGATTTGGGCCCGCTTGAAAATATAGTTTTAATTACATTTGTCTACTATCCAAACCCCATGTTATTATAATTATTAATCAATTTAACGCATGCTCTATGCAGCTTATAAAAACCCATTTCTCAGTTAACCTTAGATAAACTATAAATAGAGCAATAAACGAAAACCATAAATTAAAATGCATCTTTATTCCAAGATTCTGATTAGCCTATAGCTGTTTCCAAAACAACGCGCGCATAAACTAGGAAACTAAAATTAACAATGAACGTATAAATATAAGTATATAGCAGTTACAAATAAATAATTATAAATAGTGTGTAATCTGACCTAATTCTATAAAATGTATATACTAATAATAACAAATGTAACTATGCGTAGTTTAGTCGGATTTTAGTTCCGTTGTTTTGTTAAACTTAGCGTAGTCACAACTCGTTAAGATAATTTCCATGAAGTCAGAGGAAATAAAAATATTAAATTATTTCATGAGCATTTTAATGCATTTTTAACTATGGAATGTTTGGGCGATTTTGTAACCAGAACCAAAAAACCCGAAGACAAAATTTTGATCTTTACAGTTTTTTAATTATAAATTGTGACTTCAAGAAGTGAATACAAAAATATTTATGCCCATATGTAATGAAATGTGATGTAGTAAAACTGCACATTTTTTATAAAATATTGCTTTATATGAAATTACAAATTATTAATAAAAATAGTTAAATTATTTCATGGCATTTGTAGGCATTTTAACTAGGAATGTTTGGGCGATTTTGTAACAGAACAAGAAATCCCGAAGACAAATATTTTGATCTTTAACTGTTTTTATATTATAAATTGTGACTTCAAGAATGTGAATACAAATATATTTTATGCCATATGTAATGAAATGTGATGTGTAAACTTGCACATTTTTGATAAAATTTGCTTTATGAAGTTACTAAATTTTTATAATTAAATAATAAACAATAACATATAATCCTGTGTGTTATACTATACAAAATTTCATATTCCATTATTTTCAGCTATTTCTGTGAGCCTAAACCCAAATTAAGTTTTACCTTACAATTCCTCGTGGAGTAGCTAAAATGGTTTCTTTTTCTCCTGTAACTATTTGTTTGAATCAGATAGTAATTACCAACCTAAACATCGACTGTTTATGGTTTGAAAAACATATTTAAATTTTTAATTTTAAAACGCATTCATTAGAACCCGATTCGACTAATCCCAGATATAACGTTTGTTTCTGACAGTGAGAGGTTTGTGAAGGCAACAGGAATTTTACGGACATTTGCCATCGTTAAATAAAAACATTACCTTAGAGAGTCCGCAGTCCAGCCCTCTACCTCAGTTTGGGAAACACTAACCTCACACAAGAATACAAAGAAGTAGGTGAAAGTGAACTAATCGTACCAACACCACGCACGATGCCTTCACGTCCTGGGAGGTCGTTGTACAAATCAGAGCCATAGCAAATACTCCGAATTCCAGCCTTACTCTGTGTAAGTGAAACTGTGTAACCCCCTCTCCTCCCGGTAAAACGAACCTCTCTGTCGTGTATCAGGACATTCAGACTAGAACTATTTAAGTTAACACATTGTTGCTCACAGTGTTTGTAAAATCTTTGTTTTTTTAACCTTATTCATAAAAATTGAGTGCTAGCAATAACACTTAATAAATTGCTAGGGTTTAAAGTTTTAATAATTGAAAATGTAATATACCTTGAAGACTCTTGGAGCAATTGGAAAACAAAAGTTTAAAATAGTGGTAATTGTTATTAAAACGTCAATAATTTCCCAATATTGTTTATTTTTTGGAACAGAGGCCTTTCCAAAACCTTTTTGTGGATCCGCCTAAAGATAAAACTTTTGGTTCGAAACGTCTCTACTATTTTAGTACAGCTAAATATTAATCAAAACTACAAACAATAAGACAATTATAAATTGTATAGTTCATATAGCAAAGACATTCATGTTTTAAATGAATTAATTTATGTATTGAAAACGTTTTGTCGTCTAATTAACGTACATTCTTTTAAAAAACCCAACGGTTGAGTATAATCCATTTGCACGCCTGGAATGTGTGATGATAATTAGTATGTAATGTTCAGTTTGTATTATAAGGAGATTACCAATGCGAGAACGCATAGTAATTAGACAAAAAATAATTAAATGTTGTAACGTTCAAAACCCAAAAAGAGAATTTTTTGTTGTTTTCATGCATCTGTCAGGAAGTTGAATTAGTAATTATAAACAGATAAGTGGCTCTGAGATAATTTAACCACCATGTTATTCCTTAAAGTCTCTATTATAGGTCTAAGCCATCCGTCTCAGACATACCATTAATAACGGGTAAATCAGGATCGAGAAAAACGACACAAATAAGCCTCTTTCTATACTAATAAATTATCAAGTTGAGACCATTTAGATGTCTAACTTACTAGTTACTTCTACTCTATATTTTAGAGAATATACAAATCTCTGCAGTAGTAAATAATTTATAGGCTAATGGCAAGGGGAGTATTCAAAAGTTGTGTTCTGAGTGTTTTTGAAACCCAGAAGAATTGCAATTTAAAGTACAAGTTGGCGGGGGGAAATGAATGAGTAGTTTTTTTTACCGTTTCTTTATGTAATATTAATCTAAACCCCCCCCCCCTTCGTAACAGTGTTTCCAACAAGTTCAGTAGTGGTTTGGTAATGATTTAAATCCTGAACAGCTGGTATGGAAATTGTCCAGGAGTGGCGTGATACCATTATATGTACACTGCAATTCTCAGCTCCGGAGAAACCGCTTTACAGGTCCGTCTACTTTAAATACAAGCCTGGAACCGTTCAACCACAGAACCGTTGTGTGTTAAAGGGTAGGGATTTTTCCAATAAACACTATGCTTGTATGCTAATCGGCATGTTCAAAAAACTGACGATAGGTCCCTTCAAATTCAAATATCTGTAAGTGTATGAACTTAAAAATTGTTTACATAAAATTCCAACGGCAATTGTTATAAACTTTATGTAAACTGCAATAAATATAAAATAACTTGTTAGAAATAAAATTGTGTATCTAAATTATTAAAAGGATTTTCTAGATTTTTACATGGCGATTTCAGGTTCTGAACTATTATTTTACGTACATATTTCTCCATATCCATAGAAAGCTCATAAACTCTAGATGTGCCTTTCGTTGATTTGGAATACATCCAACTATAAAAGCTCATCCCTATGGGCTTCCATAGTTCAGTGTTACTTTTATGAGAGTACTTTTAGTCTAAAACAGCTGATTACTAAAAACACACATGAATTGCTCAGGACAGTGATTATTAATCCATTGACCACTAAAACATCAGCTGATTGGTTATAAACACTTAAATGCTAATGTGAACAGTAATATTATTCTTTGTTTACAAAATGTATAAGTAACGTTATTTAAGTGTGAAGTACATTGCATAATGTAATACCCAATCTGTAGATATTTTGGAGAATATTTATAATATTATCTTTTTAAAGGTGATGAATATTCCTTATGGACATTTAATGAAATAATATTATATAAAATTTTAAGAACTAAATAGTGAAAAGGTGTACGTAAGGTACACGAAATTGGCTTCTTTTAACAATGACGGCATATTTATCGTAGTAACTACTACTAGTATAATTTTACGGAATAAGCAGTCGCTGTGTGAGTCCGCAACAAATGTAAATGTAGTCACGAAGCGAGACCGGCAGACAGGTCCTTTTTTGCTCTGATAATATATATGATAATGATCACGTATATAAAAATTAATACAACTCCTAGACTTGAACCCAAGGTAATTGGCTGTACACTATCCATAACATCGACCAAATTTTGGAAAACAAGTATTTAATACTGTGTTGTTATCGGGTTCAAAGATATTTATACATTCCACGAACAAAACAAAAGCAGCGAGCTGGGATGGGCCATGAGGCAGGCATATATAATGTCGTTTTAAGGAATTAAAACTAAAGAAGTGCTTTTATGGAAATAATAAAACTAATCGTTATTATTATAAATGTGAATATTTGGAAGCTTGCATATCTTTTTATGTTAACAAACTACTACATACGTAACCGTGCATGATCACTGTTATGTATCTCATAGATACCAAATCCGTTTCAATATGATCATACGGCTCCTTAATATGACATCATAAGTGCAGTCACTAAAAATACGTGTGTTCCGACCTTTAGGATTCTTTTAAACTAACATAAAATAGTTTAAATATTACTAAAATTTGAAAAAGCTGCTCCAATAAATATGATGGAATGTTGCTCAGGAATATCCAGTTATATTAGTGGGTGTTTATAATAAAATTTCAGTGGTGTTTCACTCTCAACTTCAGAATCTCGAAACATTGCTCTTTAAACTTACATTTTTATACAAATGGATTAGGTGGATAGGAATATCTTATCTCACTTATCTCAGAAGTGTTTAGTATGCCATTTAATAAGAAGGGCGTAATAAGTATTATAGCTAGACAATTATTGTAATGTAGTTTATAATCGTTGATTGTGACAAACGCCCTAATGCACTTGCTTTCTCATTAAATGAAATCATACCTCAAGATAGAGCCGCAGTGAAGGTTGTTAACGATTTTAAACTAAATAAAATGTAAAATTTTTCACAAAGAGGTAATCTAAATAGTAGAAACAATGAAACTAGGGTATCTATGCACGTTATATGGGCTGGACGAGAAAGTTTCTCTACAATTTAGACCGCTCGGAAGGGCTGAAAAGGAGTCCTTCTTTTAATTTTGTTGTATCACAAAACCCTCTTATAACAGAAATTTAAACTTACTTTAACTTTGGTAAAAAAATGATCTATTTGATAAGTGTATTTTCCGAGCTGTCATGTGTGTGCGGGAGTGGTGTTTCTCTTTTTCGCTAAATTATAAAAATTGGTCCTTTTCGCTCTTAGCGGCAGCATTTGTTATCCGTAAACCCAAAGTTGATATATGAGTTTTATATGAAATGTTAGTTACGTTTCATTACATATAGAATTTATCAAGTACGCGTTATCTCCAAAATATTATATGGCACACAGTGAATTTGGATTCAGCACCCAAAAACCACCAGAGTCAGTGAGAGAAACGTTCTGCTGAATTATTTGGTTTGTGTTTGTGGATAGGGCTGGGCTCTTTTAAACGTAATAAACACATAACTACTATGTCAGATAAACCAAATTCTAACGCCAAATGCGGTATAACTATACCAGCCAAATGTGACGTTAGAATAAACTTTGAAAAGAGTCATCTAGTGGATAGAGAGGACTTGGATTAATTAAAATTACGATTCTACTACAAACTGGCTTTAAGTGATCCTCTGAAGTACTACCCTCTAATTCTAGTCTCTACGTACTGTAGCTAGATTAATAGATTAGTATTAGTTATCGATTATAAGTACCTTTATAATAATTCTATACTATTTCTAATGCCAAAACCCATATAGGAGTAATATGAGTAGATATGAATATGAGGGTTCTAGGACACTTTTGGGACAGGAACAAAAAATCAAGGGAAAAATACTGTTTAAAGGGACAATAAAAAACGAATCTGTAAAATCAAACAGTATGGCGGTTCGGTCTCACTTTTGGGGACAGACAGAAAATCAACAGGGAAAATACTGTTTAAAGGACAATAAAACGAATCTGTAAAATCAAACAGTATGGGCGGTTCTAGGACACTTTTGGGACAGCCCAAAAATCAAATACAAATACTGTTCAATACACCATAAATATGTAAAAACAAGATATGAATATGAGGGTTCTAGGGACACTTTTGGGACAGACAGAAAATCAAGGGAAAATACTGTTTATAAGGACAATAAACGAATCCTGTAAAAATTCAAACAGTATGGGCGGTTCTAGGACACTTTTGGGAAACAGCCCCAAAAATCAATACAAATACTGTTCAATACACCATAAATATGTTAAAAAACCAAGATAAATGAATATTGAGGGTTCTAGGACACTTTTGCGGACAGACAGATAAATCAAGGAAATACTGGTAAAGGACAATAAACCGATCTGTAAAATCAAACAGTATGGCGGATCTAGGACAACTTTTGGGACAGCCCCAAAAAATTTAAAACAATACAAAATCTGTTCAATACACATAAATATGTAAAAACAAGATATGAATATGGCGACGTTTTCTGGCTCACTTTTGGGACAGACAGAAAATCAGGAAAGATACTGTTTAAAGGACAATAAACGAATCTGTAAAATTCAACAGTAGGCTGGTTCTAGGACACTTTTGGGACAGCCCAAAAATCAATACAAATACTGTTCAATACACCATAAATATGTAAAAACAAGATATGAATATGGGCGGTTCTGGCTCACTTTTGGGACAGACAGAAAATCAAGGGGAAAATACTGTTTAAAAAGGACAATAAACGAATCTGTAAAATCAAACAGTATGGCGTTCTTGGCTCCCCTTTTGGGACAGAACAGAAAATCAAGGGAAAATACTGTTTAAAGGACAATAAACGAATCTGTAAAATCAAACAGTATGGCGGTTTCTGGACCACTTTTGGGACAGCCCTAAAAATCAATACAAATACTGTTCAATACACCATAAATATGTAAAAACAAGATATGAATAATGGTCGGTTTCTGGCTCACTTTTTGGGACAGACAGAAAATCAAAGGGAAAATACTGTTTAAAGGACAATAAACGATCTGTAAAATCAAACAGTAAGGTGTTCTGGACCCTTTTGGGATCAGCCCAAAATCAATACCAAAGTACTGTTCAATACACCATAAATATGTAAAAACAAGATATGAATATGGCGGTGTTCTGGCGCACTTTTGGGACAGACAGAAAATCAAGGGAAAATACTGTTTAAAGGACAATAAACGAATCTGTAAAATCAATACAGTATGGGGGCGGTTCTGGCTCACTTTTGGGACAGAACAGAAAATCAAGGGAAAATACTGTATAAAGGACATAAACGATATCTTTCAAAATCAAAAGCAGTATGGCGGTTCTAGGACACGGGAAAATACTGTTAAAAGGACGATAAACGAATCTGTAAAATCAAACAGTAAGGCGTTTCTAGACACTTTTTTTGGGAACAGCCCAAAAATCAATACAAAATAACTGTTCAATATCACACCATAAACTAAATTTGTAACAAAACAAGATTATGAATATGTGGGTTCTAGGACACTTTTGGGACAGGGACAGAAAATCAAGGGGAAAATACTGGTTAAAAGGACAATAAACGAATCTGTAAAATCAAACACAGTATGGCGGTTCTGGACCACTTTTGGAACAGCACCAAAACATTCAATAACAAAATACTGTTTCAATACACCATAAATATGTAAAAACAAAACACATTACAATTTACTTAAATAAACTATGGTAAACTGTATTCAAGCCAATTTTTTTCATGACAGTATGACAACATGAAATTGGGAATTTATAATACTCGAGGATGTTGAATCTTAAATAGTGTAGGCATTACCGTTGAGGGGCGGGGGGTGAGAAGGGGGTGTGGGGGTAATGTTGGTTAGCACTGCGGCGCACACAGGAGAACTTAATAGTTTAACAAAGATTTTTCTATATAATAAATAGAACCATCTGAAAACATTTTGACATTAGTTTTGTAAGTGTAATTTAGTATTAAATGAATGAAGTGAATGATGTAAAGTAATGAACGAATTAAAGGGAAGATACGGAATGTTACGAATTAAAGGTGAAAGAGAAGGAATTATAAGGAACTGAAGTGGATAAGGTGAGGAAGCAAATGGCGCGCCAAACCACAGTTGTCATTACTCGGCTTGTTCCTATAGTCAATCGTACACTATGGCCACTCGTGTAAAGACTTGTCCCTCACCACTGAACGACAACCATGTCTTCCTCATTAAAAAGCGCGCCTGAAGCTCTGGGATTTGAACCCAAGAACCTCAGTCTGCTTGAAGGCAAGCTCTTACCAACAAGAGCAACGGAAAGTCTTCGAAAGAAATAAGCTATCTCTCTTGCTATATAAGTTTTCTCAATTAGAGAGTGCTAGTTTACAAGTTTAATTAATAATTTTATATTTCAAAAACCACTCAACCGATTTTAATTGAAATTTAGTACACATATAGTAAAATTACTTAATGACTCATTCGACTTAACTTATCCATAAGGGTGCTGAAATCATCCCCCCTATTGTCTTAATAATTCATAAAAAAAATAAAAAAAATTATCATGAAAAATCTGAAACGCTTCAAAATACAAAGCGAGTTTCACACTTAAAAATTTACAGAAAATAACAAAATGTTCAAAAAAACTAACCCCAATATCACCCTTATGCTTAAAACTCCTTATATCATCAGGAACTATTGGAAGCTTTTTTGCTGAAATTTTGGTATATAGGATCAGTAAATATTAAAGTAATTTTTTAAAATCATAACTTCCGGTCCAACCCTTCTAAGCATGACCTATTGGGAATACGTTTTTTGTTAATATCATCCCCATTTTTTAAGATATTCATTTTGAAATTAAAAAATGAACTACTGTATATCAATGTCCCTTTTTAAACAATTCTGTAAAGTTTTAAAATTATCTCGATGATAATAGTGAAACAAATAACGTGATTTTTACTGAATTATTCTCTAATATCGTTTCTTTGATAATCACATCATAGCCTAAAAATTTCTCAGAGGAGACAACAACAACAAAACAAATCGCGTTATGTAACATGCTTTTTGAACAATCACTATATTGATAATTATACTGTTCTTTGTAACCAGAAATATTTGTCAAACTCTTTTGTTGTAATCACAATGACATTAAATAGGTCTAATCGCTAAAAATTCTTTTAGGATTGTAAATACATTTCCTTATATTATTACAGAAGACATTTCATTAAAAATCTTGATACATCTGGATACATGATTCTGAAAAGAACCCTCCGGAAATGTTTACAATTTGTAATTCATCTGGATAATAAGAAACCGTTCAATTTTACTTCCTGATATTTTTTACCATCCAAAACTATCAAACTTTGAAGGGTAATTTTTCTCTTGATAAATTCTGTCTATCTGTTTGAAAAACCTATGTATAACGAAAACTATGGATTGAAGATATTTCTATAATATTTGTGGATATCGAACGAATTAAGTTGTTCCGGAAGATACCTCTTTTGTGTTCAATACACTTGCCCAATCTAGAAAATTAAACATAAAGTTTTGACTTTTTGTAATTTCCATCAAGTCAACCATATTTTACTCGTGATTTTATAATCAAGTCATTGGAACTCTAATTAAAAAATCTGGTAATTGTTATTTTTCCATCAATCCAGGGGCTTAACATTTCCCCAGTTGTCAAGTCTTCAAGAATCGACATTCATTCGGTCTTCTGCTCTTATTATAAACTTATATAACATCCTCCTGTTATAGATCGGAAATATAGTAAAACATTTTCAAAAAATTCCTAATCCAAAATGACGATAAATTTCCAGGCTGCTTCAAAAACACTACTCAACCTACAAATTTAAAATCTGATTCAAAGCTCATTAGAGAGTTTGAGTAATAACATCACTTTTTGAATACGAAATTAAGTATTCCTTTAATTGGTGCATAATTGGCCACAGTTTTTCGACTTCCCTTATTTTTTTTTGTTTTTTTTTTTTTATCAATTTTATTGTGGTTTTCTTACTTCAATCTTAGAAAATAAAAACGGTATAAAATTATCGGATTATACTCTAACATAATCAGTTCCAAGAATATCCTTGACCAACTTGTTTTGGTTAAAAGTTCCAGAAAATATAAAACTGGAAGTTAGAACGAGCTAAAAATTTATCTTCCAAAATCAATATTAAACTCAGTTCGTTTTATTCTGGTTCATTCAAATGTTGTTCTACTAATTGAGATATAAATTTTTAATACTCCGCCCTTTCAATATCACTAGCATATTTTCTGTAGTCCGCCATTTAATAAGAGAAAATTTAGAAATTTTAAACATCGTGTATCATTTTTTTTCATCGATCTAATGTACGGTTTTAATAAGAAAGATATAAATTTTTAGTAAAAATAATTTAAAATGATTAGAGGTCATTTTTAATGATCTGACTTCGTCCATATTCAGGATACTCTTCTCTTAAAAATTTGCGATCTCGGTCACATATTTTCAATAAATATCTGCAACATGATAGTAACCGCTATCTATAATATTGTTCCAATCAACTGTAATCTTTATTTTCATCCAAAAACTTTATACTCCAAGTGTTTGATAGAGGACAAAGAACCCG
>NW_025778170.1:0-72686 GCF_021130785.1 Homalodisca vitripennis
TTTTTTCTAATTACTCATCCTTTGTAGTACGCTTCAAAATATATTAAATATAAATATATTGAACTATTTTAGCTACTTTTAAAAGAAGCTTTTCTCAAGACATTTAAATATATGATAATATAGTTAGGTTTATTTAAATATTTTACATTAAATATAAATATATGTTAAATGCATATATTTAGTCAGTATGAAACCAGTCCACACAACAATCTTTACGTAGATTGAGCAGACCTTTAGCTTTTTGTTAAAAAGTAGTTCATAATAAACTTTTCCGACATAATAATCATTTATAAAATATAGCTTCCAAAAAGCTGCGTAGGAAGCTATGACAAAGTAGTTCGAAATGAACGATTAAAATCATTTCGGACAAACAAAGATACCAAGACTAAAAAATTGTAAAATATAGTGTAATAGAGGTAAATTGGCATTCTTATTGTCTCCTCATCAGGTGCACAATTGAGTGCACTACGATGTTAATGACACGAAATATAGTATATATTGTAGCAAGTTGTATATTAAGTACTTAAATTTTTGGCATAATTTTATTTTATTATTTGAAGGTTCTAGACAATCATTTATATATTTGACATAAGATAAATTTAATATATATATATATACAATATTTTTTCTTTTTTCCGGTTCGGCAGTTTATAACTCAAGTATATTACAACAATTATATTTGAACAGGGTAGTTTTGGCTTTTGGGGTCACGATAGTTGAATTTATTATACTGTTATTTTTTTGACAACTGTTACGACAACAGTTGCAAAATGTATCGTAATGTTTCTCCATAATGTTCGCGAAGATTCAAAAAGGTTGTCTAGACCATTTAAATATTTAAATAAATCAATAAATCAATTTAATGATTCTAGGTTTTTGGATAGATGTGCATTAAATGGCGAGAGCACCAGTCTTCGAAAACATAATGAAAAGTTTCAGTGATCTAAGATATATTATATATATATATATATATATATATATATATATATATATCTTAGATCACTGAAACTTTCATTATGTTTTCGAAGACTGGTGCTCTCGCCATTTAATGCACATCTATCCAAAAACCTAGAATCATGCATTAGAATAGGTTTGTACTTTAAAGGTCACAATGGAAAGGGATTCCTTCTCATTATTTATCGTTAACTTATTGTTTCATTTTTTATTTTCTGTACTTAAAACATCGTTGTTCTTAACATTCCACATTATGGCCTACTGTTTCGTTACACATCATCGTCAAAGTTATGATGATGTTTAACATATTAGGCTAACCAGTTATACTCACACACAGGTTGCTGTATTGTGTACAAGAACATGGACTCATGTTGACCGACAAAAGCCATTGTATGGCTATAAATTGTCCCGATGTCCTGCACACACAACTGTCACTGACACACAAAGGACGCATTCATCACATACTGGAAACTAAAGTCTCTCTAAAGGCAATTAAAATGTGTAGAGGAATTAATTACAGCTGGTCGGCGGTATTAAAGATTAAAGGCCGCTTTGGCAGCGAGGCGCGAAATTGTTTCTCTCTGTCAGATTTAATGTAAAAACAAAATTGTATCAACAAAATATGCAATCGTAATATTTGTTTGTTATTTTGGTTGTAAGCTGTGATTCAATGTTTAATTTTTGTATTATCCAGATAGCATTGGATGATGAATAATGCGACTTGTTCCCGTTGGTTAGTAATACATTTTATGTTATTTCAAATTTATTAAATTTGATTTCAACTGTCTTATTTTATCCTATTTGTTCCACTATTTTGTATGTTGTGTTGTTCCATTGCTGTTTTAGATTCCAAGTTCTTTTTAAATATATGAGTATATATTGAGTAATTGTATTGTGTCAATGAATTGTAACAAGGAAATATCTCTGTGGTTACCTTTTTTTAATTATATCTGTGTTTTCTTACATTCTTTTGCTTTTACATTTTTTTTTATTTTTTAATAGTTTAATACACTTCAGGTTTATGTAAGTATATCAGGGTTGTCCGCTTGTAATTTATTAGACAACTAGATGTGATTAAGTCGTATTCTCTCTTGCATTAATAAATAAAGTTGCTAACTCGTCTGAATGGAAAGACTATAAAAGAACACTATATATTTTAAATTTAATGTTTAGATATTTGTATAGTGTACTAAAAAATACTAACAGTAATATTCTAACAAAATCCACTTAATTTTGAATATAAACACACTTAAATATGGGAATATGATGTCGGTTAGAAATCACGAAACTTTTAAGAAGCAAAAATGTTAAATTATGGATCCATTAAAAAATATCAACAAGTGGTTTGTTATATAACATTAGAAATCCAAAAATTCAAAATTAACTTTATTGATATAAGTATTTCTAATCTTAATAGAAATCACTCATTTGAAAATTTATAGAAAAAACCACCCAAACAGATCTTCTAATACTATCATCCTCTAACCATCCTGGGAAATATACATCAGCAGCATTTCACTCAATGGTAAACAGAATGTTAAATATAACAATGAGGGATGAGAATAAAAGTAAAGAAATTAAAATAATAAAATACCTAGCTGTCAAAAATGGATATCAACCCCAAATTGTAGACAAAATGATTAAGAAGGAAACAAGAAAATATCAATAAAAACAACAAAATACTACCTAATCATAATACTACAAAACTTCAGAAATATATATGTGTACCATTCAATACTAAACTTCAAAATCCTCCATCAGTCACCAAACAAGAAATAATACATTTAAACTTATTGAAAACAAAGTGAATCAAAATGATGACAAACAAGAATTATAAAAATAATCGGGAGTGTACAAAATTAAAATGTAGTGACTGTGAAAGCTATTATATTGGGCAAACTGGAAGAAATTTTTAATAAAAGTTTTAAATAACACATACAAGGTTTTAAAACAAATAACATGTCTACAATAAAATTTTGCTAAACACTTATTGGAAAAACTGACCATAACTACACAAATATTGAAAAGAACATTGAAATTTTAGATATCTAAAAGAAAGAAGAGAAATTATACTCAAAAGAAGAATTTCATATCTATCTAAATTATAATAAATATCTCATAACATTTTAAATAGTAATCTGGAAAAATGAGACAAATCCAATTAAAAAAAAAATAAAAATAAAAATATTAAATAAAGATTACTAATAAGAAAATTACAACTGTGTCATTTAAATTTAACATGTGTTTAATAGGTCCACATGTGTATATCTAATTGTTTTATTATTTATTTATTTATTTAGAGGTTAATGTACACTGATAATGGTTTAAAAAACCGAAACACGTGTATGTAATAAAAAGAATTTAAAAAGGGTTTTAGTTACTTTCATTACATTAATATATAGATAACCCTATAAGTGGAGTTAATAACATAACAAATATATATATTTATAATTTCGATAACGAATTCCGAAAGTAAAATGAAAGAATCCACTGCGGGTCGCCCAAAGTATGTGTGTCCTTAAGTATGTGTGAATGAAACTTAATCGCAAACATTAATAATAAATGCTAGTGTACTGATATACGTGAATGTGCTTCAGTGTCAATCAAACTACTTTGAACGATTGTGTTGAAATTCTACTTGAATATTATAAAATTGGTGCCTTCAAATACACCAAAAACCATTTTAAATATATCTTAAATTAAAAAATATGTTACATAAAGTTCATTCAATAAAATTAAGGACATTGACTTTTGGATTCCTTTAAATTGGGCTAAAATATTTCAACTGCTATACTGTTTTTACTGGAGCCATTCGAAACAATTTTCATGAAATTTTGCATAAGAATTCGAGTTATTATTGGTGTTTGAAAATATTGTTTCTTCTATTTGACTTCAAGGCCCCGAAACACTGTTTTACTTAATTATTACAAGATTAATCAAAATCTTCCAGTGAGTACTACTTAGAAGTGGTTGTTATGCATATGACGTCACTGTTATCAGCGGGAACCTGCGTGCGAAGCCGCGGTTAACTGTTAGTTTAGTATAAAGTAACGAGAAGACTACTTTCGTCATTATTAGATGTGTTCCAAAGATTTTCCGATTTAGGAAAATGAGTTTCATGGTTGCCAACATACCTCACAACACAAACAATGATAACACAGTTCAGAGTTTTAGCTACAGAAATGAAGAGGCCTGAGAGATGAATTGACGGGGAGATCCAACTGAGGGCTAAAACATCTAAATTGTTTAAGAATTAAAAACGTAGCAAACTACAATAGCGGGAAATCTTTTAAAATATTATTCAGAAACCTGTTATCCGCATAGAATACTAATCTTGAGATTAAAGCACCTAGAAACATATATACAAATATATATGTTCTACATTGGGTTCGTCAATGGTGCAGTTTCAGTGGGTACACCGGTTATCGCAAGGACCGGATCGAGAAACGTGGAGCGTGGCTGCTGCTTGGATGGGTGACCGCTGAGCGTTCCTTTCCTTGCAAGCATATCACGCCTGCCCGGCTATTGGTGGTGGGTGGTTCGAAAGTCACCTTTAAGCCGTTGGTCTCCAGGTTCATTGTTAGAGAGAGCTTCTTAGCCGTAAATCTTTACTTCTCTTTTACATTATCGTACTTCACTACTCAGTATCACCATATATAATTACATTTTATTAATTTTTTTATTTAATTCCAATTCCCTTTAAGAAATAACACAAAATTCCATTCTGAGATGCAATAAAAAGGAGTTTAAGAAATTATTGGCTACCTTTCATCGTAAAAGTGGAGATTATAAATCCAATTCCCAGTGAGGAAATAAATAGAAATATTACCTTTCGGAGATGGAATAGAAAAAGAGGTTGAAGGGGAATTATTGGATACCTTTTCATCGTAGAAGTGGAGGTTGATTGGATTGATTAATGTTTCTCTCTGACAGAGCAACGATGGTTTTTTTACTTTGACCTGCGTTTTTGATAATCTAAAAACAGTAAATCAGACAAATATTTTACGTTTTAAAACGAAATATTTTTTTATTCTATATATTATATTCTTAGTATAGACCCTCCATAGGAAGAATATAAATTTATTATCCTTAGGAAGAATATAAATTTATAATAAACGTTTTTATTCACTTTGCATATATTTAAATGTATTTTAAATATTTTAAAATGTATTCGTATTTTTAAACATTTTATTTATTACAGGGTGAGTAAATTAAAGTATTATTCCATACAATTAGTGCGTCTGTTAAGATACTGATAGATTAGTAATGGCCCAAAAAATAAACAATTATCTACATACTCTATTTAATTTTATTATGTGGTTTAAACCATGACTACCGTTAACATGCCTTAAAGGTAATTTTGGAAAAAAATTCGAGTCCTCTCCAGTTTATTATTTATCTAGTAGAGATAATAACCACTTATTCCAGTTTCATCACTTAAGTTCTGTTGGAAACGCCTCCATTAGGGGCACTTTAAGAAACTTTTTACCTAGTCAGTGACTTACCCTTAACCAGTCATGCTAGAATTTTCCTCGTTTCCACACTATGTAAAATATAAAAAATCTATCCCTTTGATGACTATAACATTTGAATCACCCTCACTGTAGCTTATGTTATTATAAGCAGATAGGAATAATAATTAAATAAACGTGACAAACTAAATATAACTTTTGTAATATTATAGAATCAAACATAAAGGAAGCGCATAATGAGCAGTGAAAACATAAAAGAATAAAATGAAAATGTTAGAGTATCTTCACGACGCAATTCTGAGTTAAAGGTCTTGATCACGCAGGAAACAAAGTTTATTAAAAAATACGTATAACATTGATTGGATAATAAATATTTTTGTAGTAAAAAATTCAGATATATGCACTTTACAGTTTTGAATTATTCCTAAACTACTTTTAATTTATTTTTGTTATTATGATATGTCGGCACTCAGTTCCATCAGTGTTACTTAATAAAGAAGAAGTAACAGTAAATGAAGTCTTCATTCGACAAGGTACCAAGAAGTAAAAAATACTGCTTCTTATGTATGTAGCATATTTTTTACTAGTATTTGAAGAGAGTTGAATATTATTAACTTGTGGTAAAAAAAATACTATTCATATTTTTTAATATTATAATGGAACATATAATAATACAATGGCATTATTTTTCAAACGAACTATAATTTTCTATTGCATGTATTTTAATACTTATTGAGGAGGAAAGTATGGGATTCTCTCGTGTGTGTTTAAAAATATATTTGAATATTTTACAAGGGATTTAAATAAACTTGCAAAAATTACTCCATGTTATAGTATTATTTTGTATAATTTACAATTCATTATGAGCTTTTAAATGTGTTCTTATTAGTTTCCAACAAAATTTTAAGTTTATATTAAACAAGTGAATATTATTTTTGGGAGATATTTTGAAACTGTTTTTATTCTTTGGAGAATAATATTATTATTTTTATTCTTTTATGAATAAAACTTTTATTTTCAATCAATTTGTGACATTCATTTATGATTGATCAAACACTTCTATTTATTTAAGTAGTTTGACTAGATGAAAATTATTGTTGCAATTAAAAATAAAATAGATCAATAAATAATTGGCCAAATACATTTACAGCTTTTTTTTGAAGCATATATACCACACATAAAAATCAAAGTTGATAATCTTCCCAACCACATACCTTCCAGCCTACTTATTAATGCTTCGAATGTATTTAAAAGTACGATTTTATTTTCATTATCAAAATTATCCAGGTTTTATCATTTTGAAATTGCATTACAGTGGATTCTATTGTTAAATTTTGAATAATTCACTCGTGTTTTACTAATATGACAATTACAATACTTTTCTAATATACTAATAACTGCAATGCTTTGGAGGGAATAATACAAATTAATATTAGCTAAATTAAATTAGTTACGGTGAAACAATAAAATATACAAATTATTTGGTGTTTTAATTTATTAATCATTTATAATGGTCCTTGCTTTAGAAAATACGTTTCACAACATAAATGAAACTTTCATGCGAAGGAAACGTAGAGGGTATAACCACAACCTACAGAAAAAATACATAAATAGTGGATGTTTTGGAACAAAGGTGTTAATATTAAATAGAAGAGAGAAGCAATTTTACGCCTCGCTGCAGCAACAAAGAGCCGCTTTCATCTGTTTCATACCGCCGATCTGTTGTTTAATAATTAATTCTTTGTCTCTAAATTTCAGCGGGAACTTTAAGACCATCTAACATATTTATATATTTAAAACATATTGATGAAGCTACAAATTGAGTAGGACAATTATATGTTCTCAGACAGATGTTAGTATTGCATGCCGTCTGTGTGTGGTAAACGACCTTGTGCAGAATATTTAGACACTGTGTAGACTTACAATATTATGTGTCAGTCATTGTGGACTTTACTCCTGCATACGATGCAACATATGTGTATTTTTCTAATTGTCTTTAGAGACGTTAGTTTCAAGTGTTAACTACGTTTGTGTGGGACACAGAGTAGACCTACACAACAGCTTATGTCGGCCATTTTGAGGGTCCTTGTCCTTGTATACTGTGCCACAAGTGTTTATTTTTCTAGTTGTGTTTAGAGACATTATTTTCAAGTGTTATCTACATTTGTGTGGGACACAGAGTAGACCTACACAACAGCTTATGTCGGCCATTGTGAGGGTCCTTGTCCTTGTATACTGTGCCACAAGTGTTTATTTTTCTAGTTGTGGTTTAGAGACATTATTTTCAAGTGTTATCTACATTTGTGTGGGACACAGAGTAGACCTACACAACAGCTTATGTCGGCCATTGTGAGGGTCCTTGTCCTTGTATACTGTGCCACAAGTGTTTTATTTTTCTAGTTGTGTTTAGAGACATTATTTTCAAGTGTTATCTACATTTGTGTGGGACACAGAGTAGACCTACACAACAGCTTATGTCGGCCATTGTGAGGGTCCTTGTCCTTGTATACTGTGCCACAAGTGTTTATTTTTCTAGTTGTGTTTAGAGACATTATTTTCAAGTGTTATCTACATTTGTGTGGGACACAGAGTAGACCTACACAACAGCTTATGTCGGCCATTTTGAGGGTCCTTGTCCTTGTATACTGTGCCACAAGTGTTTATTTTTCTAATTGTCTTTAGAGACATTATTTTCAAGTGTTATCTACATTTGTGTGGGACACAGAGTAGACCCTACACAACAGCTTATGTCGGCCATTTTGAGGGTCCTTGTCCTTGTATACTGTGCCACAAGTGTTTATTTTTCTAGTTGTGTTTAGAGACATTATTTTCAAGTGTTATCTACATTTGTGTGGGACACAGAGTAGACCTACACAACAGCTTATGTCGGCCATTTTGAGGGTCCTTTTGTCCTTGTATACTGTGCCACAAGTGTTTATTTTTCTAATTGTCTTTAGAGACATTATTTTCAAGTGTTATCTACATTTGTGTGGGACACAGTAGGTAGACCTACACAACAGCTTATGTCGGCCATTTTGAGGGTCCTTGTCCTTGTATACTGTGCCACAAGTGTTTATTTTTCTAGTTGTGTTTAGAGACATTACTATCAATTGTTAACTACATTTGTGTGGAAGAGACATATATAATAGCTTATGTCGGCCATTTTGTGGGTCTGTGTCCTTGTATACAGCGCAAAAAGTGTTTATTTTTTCTAGTTGTGTTTAGAGACATTACTATCAAGTGTTAACTACATTTGTGTGGAAGAGACCTATATAATAGCTTATGTCGGCCATTTTGTGGGTCTGTGTCCTAGTATACAGCGCAACAAGTGTTTATTTTTCTAGTTGTGTTTAGAGACATTACTTTCAATTGTTAACTACATTTGTGTGGAAGAGACCTATATAATAGCTTATGTCGGCCATTTTGTGGGTCTGTGTCCTTGTATACAGCGCAAAAAGTGTTTATTTTTCTACTTGTGTTTAGAGACATTACTATCAAGTGTTAACTACATTTGTGTAGAAGAGACCTATATAATAGCTTATGTCGGCCATTTTGTGGGTCTGTGTCCTTGTATACAGCGCAAAAAGTGTTTATTTTTCTAGTTTGTGTTTAGAGACATTACTATCAAGTGTTAACTACATTTGTGTGGAAGAGACCTATATAATAGCTTATGTCGGCCATTTTGTGGGTCTGTGTCCTAGTATACAGCGCAAAAGGTGTGTTTATTTTTCCTAGTTGTGTTTAGAGACATTATTATCAAGTGTTAACTACATTTGTGTGGAAGAGACCTATATAATAGCTTATGTCGGCCATTTTGTGGGTCTGTGTCCTTGTATACAGCGCAAAAAGTGTTTATTTTTCTAGTTGTGGTTTAGAGACATTACTATCAAGTGTTAACTACATTTGTGTGGAAGAGGACCTATATAATAGCTTATGTCGGCCCATTTTGTGGGTCTGTGTCCTTGTATACAGCGCAAAAAGTGTTTATTTTTCTAGTTGTGTTTAGAGACATTACTATCAAGTGTTAACTACATTTGTGTGGAAGAGACCTATATAATAGCTTATGTCGGCCATTTTGTGGGTCTGTGTCCTAGTATACAGCGCAACAAGTGTTTATTTTTCTAGTTGTGTTTAGAGACATTACTTTCAATTGTTAACTACATTTGTGTGGAAGAGACCTATATAATAGCTTATGTCGGCCATTTTGTGGGTCTGTGTCCTTGTATACAGCGCAAAAAGTGTTTATTTTTCTAGTTGTGTTTAGAGACATTACTTTCAATTGTTAACTACATTTGTGTGGAAGAGACCTATATAATAGCTTATGTCGGCCATTTTGTGGGTCTGTGTCCTTGTATACAGCGCAAAAAGTGTTTATTTTTCTAGTTGTGTTTAGAGACATTACTATCAAGTGTTAACTACATTTGTGTGGAAGAGACCTATATAACAGCTTATGTCGGCCATTTTGTGGGTCTGTGTCCTTGTACACAGCGCAAAAATGTGTTTATTTTTCTAGTTGTGTTTAGAGACATTATTATACAAGTGTTTAACTACATTTGTGTGAAAGAGACCTATATAATAGCTTATGTCGGCCATTTTGTGGGTCTGTGTCCTAGTATATACAGCGCAACAAGTGTTTTATTTTTCTAGTTGTGTTTTAGAGACATTACTTTCAATTGTTAACTACATTTGTGTGGAAGAGACCTACATAATAGCTTATTTCGGCCATTTTGTGGGTCTGTGTCCTTGTATACAGCGCAAAAAGTGTTTATTTTTCTATTTGTGTTTAGAGACATTACTATCAAGTGTTAACTACATTTGTGTGGAAGAGACCTATATAATAGCTTATGTCGGCCATTTTGTGGGTCTGTGTCCTAGTATACAGCGCAACAAGTGTTTATTTTTCTAGTTGTGTTTAGAGACATTACTATCAAGTGTTAACTACATTTGTGTGGAAGAGACCTATATAATAGCTTATGTCGGCCATTTTGTGGGTCTGTGTCCTAGTAAACAGTGCAACAAGTGTTTATTTTTCTAGTTGTGTTTAGAGACATTACTATCAAGTGTTAACTACATTTGTGTGGAAGAGACCTATATAATAGCTTATGTCGGCCATTTTGTGGGTCTGTGTCCTAGTATACAGCGCAACAAGTGTTTATTTTTCTAGTTGTTTTTTAGAGACATTACTTTCAATTGTTAACTACATTTGTGTGGAAGAGACCTAAATAATAGCTCATGTCGGCCATTTTGTGGGTCTGTGTCCTAGTATACAGCGCAACAAGTGTTTATTTTTCTAGTTGTGTTTAGAGACATTACTATCAAGTGTTAACTACATTTGTGTGGAAGAGACCTATATAATAGCTTATGTCGGCCATTTTGTGGGTCTATTGTTCTTGTATACAGCGCAACCAAGTGTTTATTTTTCTAGTTGTGTTGTTTAGAGACATTACTATCAAGTGTTAACTACATTTGTGTGGAAGAGACCTACACAACAGCTTATGTCGGCCATTTTGTGGGTCTATGTTCTTGTATACAGCGCAACAAGTGATTATTTTTCTAGTTGTGCTTAGAGACATTACTTTCAAGTGTTAACTACATTTGTGTGGAAGAGACCTATATAATAGCTTATGTCGGCCATTTTGTGGGTCTGTGTCCTAGTATACAGCGCAACAAGTGTTTATTTTTCTAGTTGTGTTTAGAGACATTACTATCAAGTGTTAACTACATTTGTGTGGAAGAGACCTATATAATAGCTTATGTCGGCCATTTTGTGGGTCTGTGTCCTTAGTATTACAGCGCAACAAGTGTTTATTTTTTCTAGTTGTTTTTAGAGACATTACTTTCAATTGTTAACTACATTTGTGTGGAAGAGACCTAAATAATAGCTCATGTCGGCCATTTTGTGGGTCTGTGTCCTAGTATACAGCGCAACAAGTGTTTATTTTTCTAGTTGTGTTTAGAGACATTACTATCAAGTGTTAACTACATTTGTGTGGAAGAGACCTATATAATAGCTTATGTCGGCCATTTTGTGGGTCTATGTTCTTGTATACAGCGCAACAAGTGTTTATTTTTTCCTAGTTGTGTTTAGAGACATTACTATCAAGTGTTAACTACATTTGTGTGGAAGAGACCTACACAACAGCTTATGTCGGCCATTTTGTGGGTTCTATGTTCTTGTATACAGCGCAACAAGTGATTATTTTTCTAGTTGTGCTTAGAGACATTACTTTCAAGTGTTAACTACATTTGTGTGGAAGAGACCTATATAATAGCTTATGTCGGCCATTTTGTGGGTCTGTGTCCTAGTATACAGCGCAACAAGTGTTTATTTTTCTAGTTGTGTTTAGAGACATTACTATCAAGTGTTAACTACATTTGTGTGGAAGAGACCTATATAATAGCTTATGTCGGCCATTTTGTGGGGTCTGTGTCCTAGTAAACAGTGCAACAAGTGTTTATTTTTCTAGTTGTGTTTAGAGACATTACTATCAAGTGTTAACTACATTTGTGTGGAAGAGACCTATATAATAGCTTATGTCGGCCATTTTGTGGGTCTGTGTCCTAGTATATACAGCGCAACAAGTGTTTATTTTTCTAGTTGTGTTTAGAGACATTACTTTCAATTGTTAACTACATTTGTGTGGAAGAGACCTAAATAATAGCTCATGTCGGCCATTTTGTGGGTCTGTGTCCTAGTATACAGCGCAACAAGTGTTTATTTTTCTACTTGTGTTTAGAGACATTACTATCAAGTGTTAACTACATTTGTGTAGAAGAGACCTATATAATAGCTTATGTCGGCCATTTTGTGGGTCAGTCTGTGTCCTTGTATACAGCGCAAAAAGTGTTTATTTTTCTAGTTGTGTTTAGAGACATTACTATCAAGTGTTAACTACATTTGTGTGGAAGAGACCTATATAATAGCTTATGTCGGCCATTTTGTGGGTCTAATGTTCTTGTATACAGCGCAACAAGTGTTTAATTTTTCTAGTTGTGTTTAGAGACATTACTATCAAGTGTTAACTACATTTGTGTGGAAGAGACCTACACAACAGCTTTATGTCGGCCATTTTGTGGGTCTATGTTCTTGTATACAGCGCAACAAGTGATTATTTTTCTAGTTGTGCTTAGAGACATTACTTTCAAGTGTTAACTACATTTGTGTGGGAAGAGACCTATATAATAGCTTATGTCGGCCATTTTGTGGGTCTGTGTCCTAGTATACAGCGCAACAAGTGTTTATTTTTCTAGTTGTGTTTAGAGACATTACTATCAAGTGTTAACTACATTTGTGTGGAAGAGACCTATATAATAGCTTATGTCGGCCATTTTGTGGGGTCTGTGTCCTAGTAAACAGTGCAACAAGTGTTTATTTTTCTAGTTGTGTTTAGAGACATTACTATCAAGTGTTAACTACATTTGTGTGGAAGAGACCTATATAATAGCTTATGTCGGCCATTTTGTGGGTCTGTGTCCTAGTATACAGCGCAACAAGTGTTTATTTTTCTAGTTGTGTTTAGAGACATTACTTTCAATTGTTAACTACATTTGTGTGGAAGAGACACCTAAATAATAGCTCATGTCGGCCATTTTGTGGGTCTGTGTCCTAGTATACAGCGCAACAAGTGTTTATTTTTCTAGTTGTGTTTAGAGACATTACTATCAAGTGTTAACTACATTTGTGTGGAAGAGACCTATATAATAGCTTATGTCGGCCATTTTGTGGGTCTATGTTCTTGTATACAGCGCAACAAGTGTTTATTTTTCTAGTTGTGTTTAGAGACATTACTATCAAGTGTTAACTACATTTGTGTGGAAGAGACCTACACAACAGCTTATGTCGGCCATTTTGTGGGTCTATGTTTCTTGTATACAGCGCAACAAGTGATTATTTTTCTAGTTGTGCTTAGAGACATTACTTTCAAGTGTTTATCTACATTTGTGTGGAAGAGACCTACATAATAGCTCATGTCGGCCATTTTGTGGGTGTGTGTCCTTGTATTACAGCGCAACAAGTGTTTATTTTTCTAGTTGTGCTTTAGAGACATTCCTTTAAGTGTTATCTACATTTGTGTGGAAGAGACCTACATAATAGCTTATTTCGGCCATTTTTGGGTCTATGTCCTTGTATACAGCGCAACAAGTGTTTTATTTTTCTAGTTGTGCTTAGAGACATTCCTTTATGTGTTATCTACATTTGTGTGGAAGAGACCTACATAATAGCTTATTTCGGCCATTTTGTGGGTCTGTGTCCTTGTGTACAGCGCAACAAGTGTTTATTTTTCTAGTTGTGTTTAGAGACATTACTATCAAGTGTTAACTACATTTGTGTGGAAGAGACCTACATAATAGCTTATGTCGGCCATTTTGTGGGTCTGTGTCCTTGTATACAGCGCAACAAGTGTTTATTTTTATAGTTCTGTTTAGAGACATTACTTTCAAGTGTTATCTACATTTGTATGGGACACAGAGTAGACCTACACAACAGCTTATGTCGGCCATTGTGAGGGTTTTTGTCCTTGTATACTGTGCCACAAGTGTTTATTTTTCTAGTTGTGTTTAGAGACATTATTTTCAAGTGTTATCTACATTTGTGTGGGACACAGAGTAGACCTACACAACAGCTTATGTCGGCCATTGTGAGGGTCCTTGTCCTTGTATAACTGTGCCACAAGTGTTTATTTTTCTAGTTGTGTTTTAGAGACATTATTTTCAAGACGTGTTATCTACATTTGTGTGGGACACAAAGTAGACCTACACAACAGCTTATGTCGGCCATTGTGAGGGTCCTTGTCCTTGTATACTGTGCCACAAGTGTTTATTTTTCTAGTTGTGTTTAGAGACATTATTTTCAAGTGTTATCTACATTTGTGTGGGGACAACAAAGTAGACCTACACAACAGCTTATGTCGGCCATTGTGAGGGTCCTTGTCCTTGTATACTGTGCCACAAGTGTTTATTTTTCTAGTTGTGTTTAGAGACATTACTTTCAAGTGTTATCTACATTTGTGTGGGACACAGAGTAGACCTACACAACAGCTTATGTCGGCCATTGTGAGGTTCCTTGTCCTTGTATACTGTGCCACAAGTGTTTATTTTTCTAGTTGTGTTTAGAGACATTATTTTTCAAGTGTTATCTACATTTGTGTGGGACACAGAGTAGACCTACACAACAGCTTATGTCGGCCATTGTGAGGGTCCTTGTCCCTTGTATACTGTGCCACAAGTGTTTATTTTTCTAGTTGTGTTTTAGAGACATTATTTTCAAGTGTTATCTACATTTGTGTGGGACACAAAGTAGACCTACACAACAGCTTATGTCGGCCATTGTGAGGGTCCTTGTCCTTGTATACTGTGCCACAAGTGTTTTATTTTTCTAGTTGTGTTTAGAGACATTATTTTCAAGTGTTATCTACATTTGTGTGGGACACAAAGTAGACCTACACAACAGCTTATGTCGGCCATTGTGAGGGTCCTTGTCCTTGTATACTGTGCCACAAGTGTTTATTTTTCTAGTTGTGTTTAGAGACATTACTTTCAAGTGTTATCTACATTTGTGTGGGACACAGAGTAGACCTACACAACAGCTTATGTCGGCCATTGTGAGGTTTCCTTGTCCTTGTATACTGTGCCACAAGTGTTTATTTTTCTAGTTGTGTTTAGAGACATTACTTTCAAGTGTTATCTACATTTGTGTGGGACACAGAGTAGACCTACACAACAGCTTATGTCGGCCATTGTGAGGGTCCTTGTCCTTGTATACTGTGCCACAAGTGTTTATTTTTCTAGTTGTGTTTAGAGACATTACTTTCAAGTGTTATCTACATTTGTGTGGGACACAGAGTAGACCTACACAACAGCTTATGTCGGCCATTGTGAGGGTCCTTGTCCTTGTCTACTGTGCCACAAGTGTTTTATTTTTCTAGTTGTGTTTAGAGACATTACTTTCAAGTGTTATCTACATTTGTGTGGGACACAGAGTAGACCTACACAACAGCTTATGTCGGCCATTGTGAGGGTCCTTGTCCTTGTATACTGTGCCACAAGTGTTTATTTTTCTAGTTGTGTTTTAAAGACATTATTTTCAAGTGTTATCTTTATTTGTGTGGGACACAGAGTAGACCTACACAACAGCTTATGTCGGCCATTGTGAGGTTCCTTGTCCTTGTATACTGTGCAACAAGTGTTTATTTTTCTAGTTGTGTTTAGACACAATAGTTTCAAGTGTTAACTACATTTGTGTGTGACACAAAGTAGACCTACACAACAGCTTATGTCGGCCATTGTGAGGGTCCCTTGTCCTTGTATACTGTGCCACAAGTGTTTATTTTTCTAGTTGTGTTTTAGAGACATTATTTTTAAGTGTTATCTACATTTGTGTGGGACACAGAGTAGACCTACACAACAGCTTATGTCCGGCCATTGTGAGGGTCCTTGTCCTTGAATACTGTGCCACAAGTGTTTATTTTTCTAGTTGTGTTTAGAGACATTATTTTCAAGTTTTATCTACATTTGTGTGGGACACAGAGTAGACCTACACAACAGCTTATGTCGGCCATTGTGAGGGTCCTTGTCCTTGTATACTGTGCAACAAGTGTTTATTTTTCTAATTGTGTTTAGACACAATAGTTTCAAGTGTTAACTACATTTGTGTGGGACATAATGTGGGCCTACACAATAGCTTACTTCGGCCATTGTGAGGGGCTGTGTTTTTATACAGTACTACATACAATTATTTGTTAATTGACTGAGCATTAGCAAGGGTAATACTGGAAGGGCCGGAAAATATTACTTGAGGTCCAGTATATTTGTCTGCTATCCGCATGATATCTCGAAAATAAACTGACCCATAGACTAGAAATATTGCATAAAGGTTTATGTATGTACGAAAAATATATAGTTGGATGATGGAACGCGTCATTACATAGAATTTTTCTGAGTGTTAGTAAAGCCTATAACTAATCGTGATATCTCGAGGATTAATTGAATCTTTTATTTAAAATATGTGTATTTTGGTTAACTATCACTAAGTGTACTCACTAAATTTCTGTTACGCCAGTCTCTTTATTTATCTTTGTGTCTGTTTTTCCTCTGGATATCTCAGAATGAGTTAAGATATGGACTTGAAAATCGATATGGAGCTTTATTTGCACATTGACGAGAATAATTCTATGAGTGTCCATGTCTGTGTCTGTGATTTAACTGAGCTTCATTGAGCGTCATCACTCAATAGGCTGGTAGATTTTATCTTTTGTCCGCTTATAGACAGTAAAAACAAAGTAAAGCAAGGTAATTAAACTTCTATTGGTAAGTAAGGGAGGCACCAATGAATGTAAAAGGTGGTCTCAACAAAGCAGAAATGCTTCCCTCAGAACAACCTCTAAACACAACTTGAAAGTGTGACCCTTTCCAGGCTTCGCAATTCCTTTTGTAATTTGCCCTTCATTCTCTCACCACATACTGCAATGTTCTTCACACTTACATCTCCCTTTAAAAATGTTATATTCTTTAAAAATAAGAAACTTGAATGATGAAGTTTTTGAAAAATATGAGCAATAGATGTTTCCTGAAATATTGAATTACTTTTAGACATAAGCAATTATTCATTATAATTACAATTAACAGAATTCCAAACGTATATAGCAAATTGTCTCTCCAATATTTAACAGTTGATGATTTATTTTCACCCTCCCACAATCCAAAAATTACGAGGAATGAGTATAAGCTTTAGCCATATAAGTAAGAGAGGAAGTTAACTTACATTATCTTCGAATTTATTCCAAATTTATATTAATTTAATGTACTATTGCTTATTAACACATTTTTACATTACATAAGAGTGTATGCATCTGGCCGTTTAATATTCAATAGCTTATACTACCAACTTCTAATTTATTATAATTAAAAGTTGTAAAATTTAAAAAGAGAATTACTTACTTTAAACATTTGATAAATCTCCATTAAATAGCTTTCACAAATGATCAATTAAACTTTTCGAAGTGAAGCATGACATACAATACTGGTGGCGAGAGAAAAGAAGAGACCTGGCCCGTGCCGGCGCACAGATGTGTACTAGTGTGTTGCCGCGCGGTAATTTCAGGCGCTTCGCCCCACAGCCAAACCTGCGAAATGTTTATCCTAGCAATGGAGTTATTATTGTTTTCAATAATGTGGCATTCCTGCAGAGTGTGACTCATCTTAGACGCGCCCATTATTTCAGTCTGTCAGTGTTGCATCGCGTGTTTTGAAGTATTGATTGAATTCAATAGACATTGTTGATTCGTTTATTGTTGTTTTAATCTTTATTGTTGTTGCTATTTTATTAGTATTTGTACTGTTATTTTTAATTAATTGTATTTAAAATGGAAAATTTTCGGAAACGCGGGGCGACTATTCATAGTAGGGAAAGGGAAGTTATAAGACGAGTGATAGAGATTTGTGATAAAGAAGCGAGTGACAAAGTTTTAACAGTGCCTCTTGCAAAAGCAACAGAACGTGCTGCTAACTATTGCAAAGTTTCGAAACAATCAATAAAAAGAATAAGAAAAGAAGCAAAATCCACTCCTGCAGAAAAAACTGATGAGCCCTGGTAAAAAACGTCAAAGGTGTGATCAATACAAAATTAAAATAGACGAGTTCGACAGGCGAGTGATTGTAAATGTCATTAGGGACTTTTATGCAGTAAAAAAAGTTGTGCCAACCTGTAAAAACTCTTACCGGTTTTACGTGAAAAAATACATTTTGTATGGAGTGGGTGGGCTCTTCGACGTGAACTGAAAAACATGGGGTTCAGATGGAAGAAGTGTGGGTCGAAAAGAAAACTGCTTATTGAAAGGCCTGACATTGTCAACTGGAGATTCGAGTATCTGCGAAACATTAAGAAGTGCCGAGACAATAAGAAGAAGATATTTTACCTGGATGAGACGTGGATTGACTCTAACTTAACGTTTCAAAGGTGGTGGCAAAGTCTTGAAGTGGATGGAGTATTGCTGGACATGAACGCAGCAAACCGCGTGATCGTTTGTGGACATAGGATCTCAGGATGGCTTTTTGAAAGGTGGTCGCCTTCTCTACAAAGCTAACTGTTCCACGGGAGACTACCATGGACAGATGAATGGTGTGAACTTTGAAAAGTGGATAAAAGAGCGTGTGCTGCCAAATCTACCTGATGACTCTGTTGTAGTGATTGATAACGCGCCTTATCACGGGGAACAGGTAAATAAAGTACCCAGTAAAAGGGCTACAAAACGCGTCATGATAGAGTGGTTTGCAAAGATATTGGGAATCCTACGATGAAAAGGTGACAATAAAAGCAGTGTTGTATGAAGCGGTTCAAAGATTGAAGTCACCCAGAAAGATCTACAAGATTGACAAATTGCTGAAACAAAAAGGTCATACTGTGTTGAGACTTCCACCCTACATGTGCGACCTCAACGTTATTGAGTTTGTATGGGCTCAAGTGAAACAATATGTTCGACACAACAATGCTTCAGGTAAATAATTTGTAAAATATTTATATTTTCTGCATTACGTTTTATGTAAATCCAGTATATCACAGGTGCTGCATTTCTTATTTAACAAGGCATTCACTGTTGTGAATAATTTACAAAGCTGTCCTTATTTACGAACTCAAATTTTTTTAAATAATATTTTTAAAAACACATATTATAAAGAATACCCTGTGCAAAGCCAGTTACAGCTGCTAGTACTATATACTGTATATTTAAACTTAGTGTTATGTCAAGAGTAGCCTATACAAAAGAACTCGTTGTTTTGAGGAATGTGTCTCATATTGGTGTAGTAGTGATAAGGGCCAAAGTGAACTGCACTGTTGTTGGACAAAAGAATAAAAATAATATTTACGTAAATTTCAAAGTTGCAAATTTATTTGTAATAAGATTATTGTAATCATTAAAGTAAGACATTTAATTATACTTAGCAAAAACATTCATACCGTAATTTTTTTAGGTAGTGTGTCTTTAACGAAACTATCAAATTTGGCGACAACGGCACTGGACTCAGTGACCCCTGCTAAGTGTAAAAATATTGTGACCACGTGCAGCACATTGAACAGGAGTACTGGGAGAAGGACGGCATCACGGAAGACGCAATAGATGAGTTCGTCATACGACTAGGCGAAGATGACGATGATAGTTCCAGCTCTGACAGTTCGGATGACCCTAGTGACCCTGAGTCTGATGAAGAATTAGCAGTACCATTGCCAATGGACACTGATACAAGCACAGAGAACTAAATTTTTTCTAAATAAATGTGAACACACTTGTTTAACTTTAAATGTAAAATAATGGGTTGATTTTTATGTTAACAGTAACTTTGTTATGTTTTTATGTTACATGCTCACCATTGGAGGATTAAACTGTGTTCTCTCGGTTTCATATTCAACAATTTACAACTGTAGCAAAATGTATTTATTTTCTTTTGACGTGGTATTTGTAAAGCAGTTGAAGCAATTTTTTTTTATCCAATTACAAATGTTCCTATGTTTTTGCGTAAGAGGTTTTTTGGTTTACTATATATTCAATATTGTGTTAGTCAGTAAGGTATCAATGTTAAGTTTTATATACATAAAAGCAATACATTTACATTATACATATATGAACATTAGTAATTGTTATCTTAACAATAAAAAATCTTCAATTTCAGCAATTCATTCCTTTAATTATTGTTTGCAAAGCCACTGTAAAGCCTAATTATTAGAATTTATTACAAACATAACTTTTGCTCAATTTTAATTGATCAAAACAGTACCCGTCATTTAAATTATCTTATAAAACATAACAATTAGGCCGCAAATTAATCAAAACAGTGAAACAATAATGGAATTACGAAACAAGGCGCGGCAACATACTAGTAGTAGTGCCTGCAATTTTCAGATAGGCCAGAATTCTTGTCTCTTCTTTTCTTTGGCCATCAGTAATAGCAAGACAATTTTGTTGTAATAAATAAGTATATCATAACTTCCGAAATATCTTATCCATTTATACGTCCTATTTGTTGCTAAAACCATAATGATGGTAAAAAACAGAAAAGTAAACAATAATGCATTCATTATACTCTGACCTAAAAGTCTTTCGAGCGCTCATTTAAAATACGCCGAAAAGTGGGCTATGTTTCTCTTTATATTCTTTAGAAATATTATTTTCTCACTGACACACTACTAAAGTGTGGTTGACATCATTATCCAGATTGCCACTTCTCATTTGTCTGGTATTTTCAATATCACGTGTTTAAATCAATAAAATATTGAATTTATTTATGAGCTTGACCACAGGTCTAGTCCCGCATAAATGCATGTATATTCTAAATTTGTTGGGAAATTTAAACCATCACTAATGAGTAAATCGCTTAGTTTTCACAATTTAAGTGCAGTGGTAATCAGTGTCTCTCGTTATTAGAAAAATATGATAAAGTGTTAATTAAAATGTTACCATAATATTCAAAAAATTTGCTTTGTGTTAAAATTTTTGAATTTTCAAAACCAAAAAGTATCCATCTAACAAATATACAATACAATATACACATCTCTCGTACAACGTAAGAGTACTCCATTCATATATCGCAAAGAAGACTTCTCTTATATTGCATGGACAAGTTAAACGCCCAGAGCTCATTTTATGTTAGATGTGGCCAGGGGAAATATACACAAATAATAATACAGAAAGGAAATTGTTATACCCTTCGACAAACAATAAAGTATCATATGATAATACAAAGTAATAACTTTTAATAACGCTCAGCCAAACTTCACGGAGTGACATGCACCCTAATCAAATAATATTTATATATGTATATAACTGTATATATATATATATATATATGTGTGTGTGTGTGTGTGTGTGTGTGTGTGTGTGTGTGTGTGTGTGTGTGTGTGTGTGTGTGTGTGTGTGTGTGTGTGTGTGTGTGTGTGTGTGTGTGTGTGTGTGTGTGTGTTTACATATATACTTGAGTTCATAAAATATTTAATATTATAACATAAGAATTATAGGTTTATTCATAAATAACATAAGAATAAGTAATTAGCTCTCAATAGGAAATACGAGTATGCCTTTATTTTTATATGTCATTTATCATTTTGCGATTAACAACCTATCAATTACAAAATTGATATATTCTGTTTGAGTTTGTAGTGATAAACTGTAAATCCGGAAAGACTTACTTTGTCACAATGTCACATGTCAGCTCTCGTGTTGATGACTGATGGCTAAATGGCAGGAGTTACGTCTCTCATTCCCTCGGCAATCAGCTAATGTTCCTCTTCTTGCAAAATCTTTCAACAGTTTTATGCACTGATATTTATATCCAGCTTCCGTCATAATTTATATATTTAAAAATGTAATATCATATTATCGTTGCTATTGGTTTTTGTAAGATTTGATTTATTGTTTCTAATTGTTTTTATTTAATGTTTGGCTCTTTTGTAAGTGTATTATGAAAAAAGTGTACATTTTGTGCTTTGCATGTTCACTCGCCAAACATTTATAATCATGTGGCGTTATTAACGAGTAGAACAGATTTAGTTAGGAACCTCCTATTAGGAAGTTAGGAATAATCCACACCGTGGGTTGCGTTACGTGCTTCGCTGAGGTTGCAGGCATAATTTCAAGTTTATCACGTAGCTCATTTCACTATAGTGATGTTAGGTGAAAATAGACAGGCGTCCAACTAATAGATAAGCTTCAATGGCGCTTAGAAAATTTCAATGGTTGGACATGCACCTCTATCGACAAATGAAGTTTAATGCAACATTAAAGTCTACAGATGAAACCTTTCTCTATATATCTTACAAAATGATCTTTTATTTGTTCTACAAGTTAGCTTTCATAACCGGGTCTTAAATAATAAAAGTATACACATGTTTCTATTTACTTCATATACAATACACCAAGTAACCTTATATTATGTTGTATTTGCTGAATTAGTTAGAGAACATGCGTTAATACCTCAAATTTTAAGATCTCATACGGTTATATTCAGTTTGTTATATTAATTATGATATTTTCTCGTTGCCATCATGGTTACCTATAAGAACAATATTCACCAACGCTCAGCCAAATCCAATAGAGTTACACGCACCATTATCAAAATCAGTATTTCCTATAAAAATAGAAAACTTAATTCAATTATTTAGGACGTTTTGTTTTCGAGATACCTTGTGGAAAGACAGCTCCTCGTGTGATAGACTTCGCTAGCAATGAGTCAACCAACAACATTTTTGTTTCTTGAGTTTTAATATAAATTAGTGTATTGGCTAAAATAAACTGACTAATGGAATGAAGTTTTCTTTATAGCTCATTGAACATTTGAATATGTAATTTATTCAATGCCATACAAATATGTCGAAACACTGTTAGTAATATCTAGAAACAAGCACGATTATAATAAGCTTTGATTGATATACAGAAATATAACATGTACGTAGTGTAAGATAATTTATCGATAATGACAGGTCAGGCGTGTAAGATATATAAAATATGTAAAAAAGGACCCATTACCTATTTATTAAAAATGTATAAATACTACAAAATGTATTAATTTTTTAAGTATAAACTATTAAGACATTAAGATTTTCCTGCCATGTTTAACATCTGGCAGTATCTCAATTTATTTCTAATGTTGAAGATATAACTTGTATTGACTATTATTAATTTCAATGAAATTATTGAAATTTATTTCTAAACCTGTAAAAAAGCAATTGCACAGAGACCTCTGTATGTGGAACTTCAGAAACAGAGAAGAACTTACAGTAAAAATATTCAGTTTAAAGGTCCGGTAGTCACTGCGGTGGCGCCCCTGGGAGAGAACTCCGGAAACAATCATAAGCTCATTACCACAGGGTGATGTGATGTTTTCCACATATTTGTAGCTGCACTTCAGTTTTATACTAACAGATGTATTCTTTATTTATCGTTTACCAATATTTATTTGTTCGTATTATCACTCGTAGGGCTGGATATATTTCGATCCGTCTGTTAGTCTGTTCATCTGTCTGTCTATCCAAATGGTATTTAAAAAATGAACTGACCTATTTTAACATGTAATACGTCTAGCTTAATTTTACTAAAATAATAATAGAACATTGTCTGGACAGGAATGCTTACCAGGCCCTTGAAAGGTACTTTAGCTTTGGACGGTAGTGAGATCAAATTAACACGTTTTAAGCATTTAAGCATTTTAATTTATTTTGCATATTAATTATTTAACATTCATTTTTTCATTCTACTATTAGGTATTGTAGTTTCATTTCAATATTTTGTAATATAGTTAATTGCAAAAAAATTATTTACGTTTAACTGTTATTATAAAAAAATGTCAATTGTTCATTGTCAATTTATATCACCTATAGTTGTCTATCTTCCCATAAATTTGAATTGTATTGGCTTAAAGCACTAAAATTAGAACATACGAATTTCAAGTTCTTGGAGCAAATGGAATAAATCATTTTTGGATAGTACTAATTGTTAACTAAACTATACCTTGCAATATGTTTTATTTTTTAACGAGGGCATTTCAAAATCATCATCAGGCGATAATTAAAAAATTCACATTATTTTTATTACATTACTTTCAAAAAATGGTTGAAAAAATTTCAGCGAGTATTAAAAATTAGATATGACTACAGTATATTTTTTTGAATAAATGTACAAGAATGAACAGTGGAATTTTCAATAGGGTCTTCTTCATTGTTTATGAGTTTTTATTTATTTCTGTTATGTGTAGTTTTTTTCTAAGCATTGAAGTTCATTGGTTTTGTTACCTTTTTAATAATTATAGGTCTTTAATTGATTAGACGTATTGGTGATTAGAAATGAAACATAATTTGAATTCGATACCTACAGAAAACAAACTTATACAGTTAAATTTATCAGTAATGCGTCCAACTGCACAAAAATGAGCAATATTTAATTAAATGACTGTTAAATACACCACTTTCAACAGAAAACTACAATAAAGAACTAAATTACATTAACAATATTGCTATTTTCAATGGTTACAATACACAACTTGTGACGTGTCTTTTCTCATTACGACCAGTTACTGTTAAGAATGACACGTATCGCATACCCTAGATGAGCCCAATCAAGCGGGGATTCGATCCAGGGGTCTAAATTTTATTCTTATGGATTATGTATGTCAGTTGGGTTCAGATATATTGCTATCACTTAAGTTGGTGGTAAAGTTTAAGCATTTAGTAAATCAGCATTACCCAACTAACCTTGAAAAAGTGGAGAATTTGAAATAAAATGGTGCCGATGTGTAAGATATTTACTATCATCAATTAACGAAAAGGATTTTACACAAAAGCGTAACTACCTAAATGTCTGTCTAAATCAAAGCTATCTCAAACAGAAACACACTCTATGTTATGTAAAATAGTATGAACAAAAGTAATAGCAACACTAAGAATAATATATAATGTTTGGTCAGTATCGTATGAACGATTATTAAGTAAGAGTGTACGAGAAGTAATAATAGACCAAGAGCAATAATCTATTTGTTACGTCCGTAGGCTTTTGCATGAACATAGATTAAGTAAGATAGTAAGTAAAGTAAAGAACTAATAATACCCAATTTAAAGGTTAGGCCCGTATTGCACGAACATAGATTAAGTAAGACAGTAAGTAAAGTAAAGAACAAACCATACCCTATTTAAAGGTTAGATCCGTATTGCAAGAACATAGATTAAGTAAGATAGTAAGTAAAGTAAAGAAGAAATAATACCCAATTTAAAGGTTACATCCGTATTGCAAGAACATAGATTAAGTAAGATAGTAAGTAAAGTAAAGAACAAATAATAACCAATTTAAAGGTTAGGTCCATATTGCACAAAATAGAGTAAGTAAGATAGTAAGTAAAGAACCAATAATACCCAATTTAAAGGTTAGGTCCGTATTGCACGAACATAGATTAAATAAGAAATTAAGTAAAGTAAAATAATACCATGAATAATACGTTATAAGTTAATTTCGTGTGGCACAACAAATAAAAACGGCACAAAAAATTAACGAAGGTTAATTATGATAAGTATACTAATTCAAGTAATAAATTACCAATTGTAATAAGTATTTGTTATGTCCGTATCTCAAGAACAAATCGGAAAAAGTGAGGTTAAGTTCTCAGTGAACCGCAGGTCTAATCGTGGTGATCGGAATATGTAGACTGACCTCTCGCTCCTCTGCTGGTCGGTCCGTCTGTCGAGTTTGCGTTGGGGCGTATGCGCGAGTGATCGTTCATGCCGCAACCCGTCAGGCGGCGAACATGTCGTGGCACGAATAGCTGAAGCGAACTTGTTTTATCTGGATCTCGTTACTCATTGTTGACGGGAAAACTAATCCCACAATAAAGCTTGAAAGGACGACCAAAAATAATAAAAAGATTACAGTGTACTTTTTAGTACCTCACAACCTTATTGACAATATACTAAAAAAGCATTGAAAAGTAGAACTATAAAAGATAAGACACAAAACAAGAATTTAATTGCACAACATACAGCACTTTTTAACAAAATATGCAAAACTTAAAAAAACATACAATTTAAAACTGTCAGTTACAGAACAATAAAAAACTATCCAAAATTTTAGGAAACCCTAAAGACAAAATTTCAAATGTGGAATCTATGAAATATGGATGAAATGACTGTAACAAAATTTATGTTGGAAAACCCAAAAGATAATTACACGATTTAAAAAACATTTAGCACTCAAAAGTATCGAAATGTTGAAAAAAAACTGCTCTAGCCAAGCAATGCATTGAATCAGGAAACATAAAATCAATTAAAAACCTGAAATTAATAAATAACTAACAAAAGCAATGAACATAAATGCTTGGGAAACACTACACGTAAACAGAAATAAAGAAAAACTCATTAGCAATGAAGAAAGCCCTATTGAAAATTCCACTCTTATTTCCTCTCAATTTATTCAAAAATTATACTATAGGCATATCTAATTTTTGATACTGGTTAATATATTTAAAACATTTTAGTATTTTTATATTTACACCATATGGTATTTTAATAATAATTGTAATAAAAAATAATGTTAATATTTATTTGTGGAGTCGCCTGATCATGAAATCTTTGATTTCGGAGGTCTTCTCCTTAAAATAAACCACATTGGAAAGTATTGTTTTACTAACATTTAATACTATTTAAAAATATTTTAAGTGAAAAAGAGGATTTCCAATTTAGTCTATGTTTAGTGGTTGGCATATTTTTATGTATTTCAAATAGGAATATAATACATTAATGTATTGTACTGAGTTAAAGATACAATTTACTAAGTTATACTAACGAATAATATTATATAATAAGATTGGCTATTTTCCAATAATTTATTATTTCATATTGTATCTACGCCAGCTACTCGGCTTTAATTCAAAAAATTAATTACATAAATTTTTTATGCAGTTATAAGGTAGTAGAAATTTTTATACGGATACATCAATAGAAAAACACGGATATGTTGGATAAATAAGCTCCGATTTCGCTGAAATATAACAGATGGCAAATTTTTTATTAAAGCAAGAACGCAATATTCATCATCAAACAGACGTCAAGGGCAGATATTGCTGCCAATCACTACGAGAGGCGTATTTTTGACGTCAAAGAAAAGTTATTAAGTGCTCGAAAATGTCAAAGGTACAAACACAGTACTTCCCATTGGTCGATAACTTATACCGTAAGAAACGCAGTTTTTTCGGATTTGAACTTGATAAAAATTATTTAGGCATTTAAATTTATACAATTTACACTCATACTAGGCATTAGACTAATCTATATATATATATATATATATTATAAATTTTACATAAACACTTTATAGAATAGATAAATAAATTCGGAACGAAATATTAAATAAAAGGAACAATTAAATAAATAAATAACCACGTTGATAATATGTATAGTGTATAATCCTTATATCCGAGTATTTTTTGTGACAAAAAAAACAAAAAATATAACAAATTACTGGGTGCGAATTGTAATGAATATATAAATATTCGGGGAAGGCAACATGATCGCCCCATTATATACGCCCATGTAAAAGCGTGTATAACCATCTCTGTTATAAAACGCCAAGGAAAAATACCCAAACAATCAAAAAAACGTTCTACTAATACCCTAAGAGCTGTGTAGATCACGTGATGTTTTGGATTGACTACGTTTCAAATTCATCTCTTTTAAAAGCGAAGTATAAACGTTTATTTTTTTACTAAATAATCCTTGTTTCCATCGTAATAATGTTAGCATATTATGCTATGAATAATTCATCTTGATTTTATATTTAACTTGCATCAATTTAAGTGGATTTTGTATGCAATCAGCCTATTATAATTAATCTCATAGTTCCGGAAAATGTCAAAGTAAATTCTCTGAAGTTAACACCAGAACCCAAAATCACCACATTTAACATTTAGAGGGATTTTTCGGATTTTGGTGTTCTTTATGTATTTAAGTATGTATGTTTTTATTGTCCAACTATTATTCAGTTTATATTACACTAGCAGTTGCCCCCGGCTTCGCACGCAATTTCCCGTTGAAAATAGTACACTATATTCACTTATTCTTTTTCTGTCACATTCTAAACATTGCCGAGATAATTGATAGTCGTTCCTTCGTGAGCCTCTTGGGCGCATTATGAAGGTATGTACCATATTCCTGCCTCTATCTTTCGTGGTTTTTGCTAGGTGTTGATAAGTTATTCAGAACAATTAATGTATATGGATGAATCTCGGTAAACTAATTAGGTTATAAAGAATTAAATTCAGTCTGTTAAAATTAATTTTCTGTCTAAGATATTTCCAGTATTATTTAGGAGTGTGCCTTCAAGAAAATGTGTCAAAGAAACCCAATTTCGATCATAATGTGTCTTCTTTCGGCTCTTTTCATTTACCTTCGATGTAACCTAATTCGATTACCTTATGTGCAAACATTCACGGATTTGTACAATGAGGTTGTTTTCATAATAGCGTTTAATAGTATTTACACTGCATTAGATAGTTTATTGATCAATTGGTGCAATCTGAATGTAAAATTAGGCAATGACGTCTTCTATGCAACCTGCAATACTACTGATCTAGCACTTTACAATAAACATTTTCTAAATTTAAAATGTAAAAAAATGTTCCTACCTCTTTGATGAACTTCAGCTGAAAGTATTAACAGCTGTGAAGTATCAGTTCGCTTTTTATTACGTGTCATAGCGCAGTCTGTCGAATCCAATATAAAACACTCCAACATCAACAACAGTTTATAATTAAAAATTCAATTAAATAAACTATTTAAATTGGACTAAATTGTGAATCTAAACCATTCTAGAATTCCACTGAAAACACACAAGAAATTTCATCTAAATCGGTCCAATAGTTTTTGAGTCTATAAAGGACAAACACACAAACATTAATTTATATATATATATACTAGCTGATTCCCGCGGCTTCGCACGCTCTACGTAAGCTTTGCCCGTGTATGTGCACTTCTGGTACTAGTCAATTAGATTTCCAACGCCGATGTAGAGTTTGCCTTGTTACCACGACCAAGAAAGTGTCTGTATATTTATAGCTATTGTACACGTACCTTTACTTTATTATACAGTAGTCTAACACTCAAACTTTAAGTTCAACCAGAAATGTATCTTAAAGAGAAATTCCCCATCATAACTTAGCGCCTTCAAATAGTATTTGGTTATTTAATATACATAACTGTCAGTTAATTGCAGTTAATAATGTGCAGGCGCTTTAAAGACTATTATCTTTTGCAGCGTCACTTGGTGGCGAGTTACATCAATGGGCATAGCATATAAACCTTCTCCGTGGAAAAATACATATACATACAAATTTTCATAATGATCGTCCAAATAGTTCACGATTCCATAAAGGACAAACACACAAACATTCATTTTTATATACATAGATATACATATATATATATATATATATATATATATATATATATATATATATATAGAGAGAGAGAGAGAGAGAGAGAGAGATGTGGCAACCATTCAATGTTTAAAAACATTGCAACTTTACCATATCAAGAGAAAAAATAAAAAGAGTTTTGGAATGCGTTAATATTTCTGATATGAAAAACTGTTTTATATAGAATGATTTTTAAGTTTTTGAACTGATTTAAATCCCAAACAAAATTCAATTTCTACTAAATTAACCTACTCCCTCCTACCGAACCGGAAATACTACTTACTTCATATTTACATTAGGTACAATCTCATTCCAGAATTGTTAACTTAATTTGCCTTAGACTATCTTTAAAAATCTTAAGGGACTGAATATTGAACTAATAAAATAAGACAGCGCGACATAGACTTATGTAGCGTGCTGGTTTTCTCCTGATGTTTCACCATTGAGACAAGTTAATTTATTATATTTGTGGATGTATTGTTGCTATGGATATTGATGGAGTACGTATTGATTTATTTCTTAGCACTCTCATTCACTTGGACATTACGACCAAGTTTAGTTTCATGTGCTGGTAAAAATCCCTTTGGTAAAAATTTGTCTTCAAAGTTATTGTTTTCTTGCAACTTAATGATTTCGGTTATAATACTTGACTTAATTTATAACCCATTAGTTTATAAAAACGAAACATAACAGAACTACCGCTATGTTGACGGAAGAAAGTTTTGTAAAAATCTATGATAAAAACCCATTATCCTTTCCTAAATAGATCGAAGCAAGAAAAATATCAAAATGGAACAAGATTTTGGTTGAAGTTTCCCAAATGGTTTGTTTTGTTAAGTTATCAGAAGGTTTATTTTCTGTCAGCGTTAATGATATGCCCTCGTTTTTTAACGACATGTGCAGGGAACATATCATAATATCAACTACGGTTAATATGTGGGCGTTTTTCCGCACCGCCCATATGGACACAGTTGGCCTTGAGGACTTCAATATCATTGATCGAGCTCTGGAAAACACGGTGAGATCTCAAACTGATTTCTTTTACCCGGCGTTTGTCTGTCTGGTAACTACCCAAATTTTGTCTTCCTTCAGGTTTGTACAAGAGGCAGTTTGGTTCTATAGGTTCCATCTAGTAATAACATCATTCTCAATTGTTCAAGATGTGTTGATGTAGCACATGGTCTCGAAGAGACTGATTTGCATCAAAGAAAAGGCAGCAGAAGAAACTCAAAACATATTGAACATAGTTCAAACAACAAGAAGAGTTCTCAACTTCAATCAAACAGTAAATGAAGTCTTTTCACTACGCGTGACCAATGCGATATCCACTGGTGTGTCAATTTTTCTGAACTGTCTACTGTCTCACTGGAGAGTCTATGGTCTCCACAAAGAGATCGAGTGTTTCGAATCTACATCTCCTTTTTTCGCTTCTCTGCTTCAAAGTCACTTCATCTCGGCATTGATTTTCTTGGCTGGAATCTCGTCAAAGATAAAGGGCACAGTAAGTAACTAGTTTTGTTAATACTGTGGATTTACAAACAGTCCACGACAAAAATGTAATACTTAGATGTTATTTATAGTATATTACATAACTTATTACAAGATATGAGAACGACACAGCACGTTTAACAAACAGTATACGTTCAATACATTTCATTGATATATTTTCATTAATGAAAATTTTATTTATTAAAGATATACCGTGAGACAAGCAATCATACAGGAAATAATGCTTAAAACCTCCCGCAATGTCGCGAAAAGTCGACTACATATAATAATGTTTTACTATTGTTTGTTTGCTAACTGTTTGTCGTGATTTGAATTTATAATAATGTTTTTATTTAATATATTTTACTTCCCAATTTTTGTACGTTTACAGATTAAGACTTTTTGTTATAAATAAATATATTAGTATATGATGAGTTATTGTTTAGGTCCTTTGTAATATTGTTTATCTAAATTAGAAAATATTCTGGTGTAAGCCATTAAATTGTTAATAAAATTGACATAACGGTATACTAATTATGTTTAAAAATTAATTTATTCTGCAATTTTTTTTCTATTCTGGTCACCCAGCTAAACTAACGTTATATCTTAGTTTCGATTTATTTCATTTGATTTGTTTTTACAGAGTTCAAAAGCTATTTGTGCCTTCCCCAAAATAATGTCTTGACAATAATTACAAATGACAGTATGAAACTAAACATTTAAATATTGTGTTTAAATTTTTAATTATAATAATTTCTAAATAATAATTACAATTATATAAGCAAAGTTTGGAGGTGAATAGTAAATATAATAATTAGAGACCAAACGATCTATGCTGCCGATTGCCAAAATACGTCTGAACTCCTTCACTTTCATTGCAGAGGTATAGGCATGCCATAAAACCTCAAACAACTCTAGATTGGACTGAAACTTGAGGAAGGATTAAAGTACAATCAAAGAAGTAGGCATAGAATATTCATTTTTACATGGTACTTATTACTTAAGGGTTAAGACATGGTTATTTGAAAGTTACATTGTTAGATTATTTTATAAATCCCACCCTTTACAATTCAAGGTTAATTTTTTATCGGAGGAGGTCATCTTAACTCTAAGATTGCTTGGTGAAATACGACATTATGTACATTTTAATTTTTACAACTTATATTTTTTGACTAGTGATTTGATAATATTTTAATTAATATACACTTTTATGGTAACTATAATATATTTTAAATGAATTGATATTTTGAAATTAACCTCTGCATTTCATGAAATAGAATAATAGTATATTAAATAAATTTTAAAAATTTTTAAAAATGAAATGAATAGGAATATTTTTATTCATTTATGAAGAACATTGAATATAAATAGTTCTTTTAGAATATTTATTTTTTTTCCTTTATATATCGATACTGATTTAAATAAATAAAACATAGTAGGCACACATAAATATAGTTATATTCCCTGAATTACCATTTTATGAAAATTTTGCTAAAAAAACTTTTTTTGTCCCTGAGCCTTTTTTCTTCTTGGTATATTTGAGTTTTTATAATAATGAAAATAGTTTATGTCAGTAGTATTAATTTATGCAATTTAAAATAACATAGGTTTCAACTAAAAAATCATCCAATTTCTATTTAAAATTAAAAGTAAATTGGTTATTTATTTACTTCAATGATGTAAATTGTTACTTTAGCATAAGTGTCACTAGGTGGAGTCCACTTTCATGGGAGATGAACAGAAGAATAAGCTATGGAGAACAGTCACTGGATCACAAGAAAAAGGAAAGTAAAACAGTATTTTCCTTAATCCCAAAACGGTATGTTTAAAAGTTTTGTAGGTTTTTTGTTTTTTGACAATATCCTTTTCATATACAGAAGTGGAATATAATATTTTTTAATTTATTGTACTTAGAATATAACTAGTTATAAGGAGTTTAGTAAAATAGGAATTAATGGCAATATTTGACCCAAATAAACCACAAAATGACAGGGTTTTATGACTACACATAAGCGGTTCCTGTACAAGCAGTACTTAGACAAAAGACAGGTTTTGATTAAGCAAAGGATATTTAGTAATTGACCTGATAAATATATAACATGATAATTGACAAGATTTGGAAATACGCCATACTTATGTTAGAGAAACACGTCTTAAAACTCATATAATTTTTAACAATTTGTAAAAAAATTTACTTATTATCCTATTTGCTCGTTAGCATCATTGTTACTCACGACATTATATAGTGATTAAACTATATAATGATTATATATACTCCATGAAGTGACATGCACCATCATCAAATTCAGTGCATATATAGCAATGAAGCTTTATGCATCGTTTTAAATACATACGTCTGTTTAAGTAAAGTATCATGGTACTGTGTAAACAGACAAATATTCAGACATAAATTAAAACTTTTACAGCCCCTTGAGTGACAGGCTTCGCTAATGCTCAGCCACTATAGCATTAACGAACGTTATTTTTTTTATATTTGCATCTGAAAAATCTCCCGAAAGCTTCAGGAACAATAAAAACTACTTATTCAAAGGGATTACAACATTTCGATCATTTGCCATAGTTATAGGTTATACAAGTTCTTATAGGCTCTTATCATTACCTCCCCCACCTGACGAAGAGAATAGTTTCCAATCCTCGAAACGTTGTGTTATACCTTGTATAACCTATAACGCTGACAAATGTCGGAAATCCTGTTATCTTTTCAAACCTTTCATCGTGAGTAACAAACTTAAAATCTAGTCATTTAGTTGTAATATGTTTTTTATTTAAAGAAAAATATTGAGGATTTTATTTCCATTCGTGAAAATGTTCCAGGGTTTGAAGTCATTAGGAATTTTAGATCGGGACGATATTAAAGGCAGCTTTTGTACCAACATGTTTTTATTTTTTACACAGAACTTATTTAATATTCACTTCAATTTTGATACTAATCTCATGGATCTGTATCAGCCCAAACGACAGACATTTAAGAAATAGAATTTTACGAATATATAAAAAAATTAAACTAAGAAAAGTAATATTGATTTTTTATACCTTATAACAAGAAACAAACTAGAATAAGTTATTCCATTTACATACTCTAAATTATATGGCATTAAAGTGTCCACCTAAAGTGGCAAATCAAAAACACGTCAAGTGCACAAACTGCTGCCAGTCATGTATAGAAAGAGCGTTACGCAATATTGGAATATATTGAAGTTTATAAACATCAAAGGGAGTTTATTTAAAGTCCTTCAAGGTATCACAAAACATATCCTCCATCAGTTTGTGCTTGAAAGTTTTTCATTTTGACTTTATAAATAGAAATTAGTTTTAACTGACCAAAGCTCGAAATCAAAATTGAAATTTACACAATATTTTTGGTTTCAATTTGCAACAATACTAAAACTGTTTAAGTTTTACTACGTTTGTTTGTTAAGAATAAATATATATATATATATAAATAGTTTTCTACATTCCTTTTGTATCTGTCTATAGTATATTATGATTAAAACGATCCTGTTATCATAGGATTTAAGATAATAAATCTAATCTAATAGCTCAAAAGTTTTACAGTTTCTAAAAAGTTTCATCTTTCAGAATTCTTCTTGAGTTCTTTTTACAGAAATGTATATAGAGTTAGTTTGCAAACAGCGTATTCCAACTGTCCTCGCTATAAGACAAGAAAATATTTACATAATTATATTGAACATAAAACCTAAAACCATCCCTCGTTTACTACTAGAAGGAAGTATAAATTTTGTATCCTTTATTTAAGTATGAACTTTTAATTAGACAGCTTGATATAAAGTTTCGTATCAAAATAGCAATTTAGAGACTAAAAAGGTGTTTATAATGGAATGAGTATAATGTATTATTCTTGTGGGTGAATTGTTGCTATGGATATTGTTCGACTACATATATTGATTTCTTCGCCTTGACCTTTCATTCGCCTGGACATTACGACCGTTTACGAACATTACGAAGCCTAATTTCACATGCTGGTTGAGAATTCCCTTGCAATAAATTTCTACAAAATTAGTGTTTCTTTTACATCTTGAAAAAGTTTGTTATAATAGTTTAGGACGTGACTGAATATATGCCCAATTAGTCTATACAAACAAAATATATCAGAATTCAAACTGCCGCTATGGTGACGGAAGAAATTTTTGTACAAATATATGATAACAATCCACTATCCTTTCCAAAACTGATAGGAGCAAGAGAAGTATCAAAATGGAATAGAATTGTGTTCGGCGTTGCACAAATGGTTTGTATAATTCCGGTTTCAGAACGTATCTTTTCGGACAGCGTTAGAGACATTCCCTCGTTTTTTAATGAATTGAGCAGGGCCTGCTTTATAACATCGATTTTACTTAATGAATGGGCCTTTTTCCGTAGCGGCTATATGGACACAGTTGGCCTTGAGGACTTCAATAGCATTGATCGAGCTCTGGATACTACGTTGAGTTCTCAAATTGACTTCTTCTACCCGGCGTTTTTATGTCTGGTAGCTACACAACTTTTGTCCTACATCAGGTTTCTACAAGCGGGGTTTTGGTTCTACATATTCAATGTAGTTATAAGCTCATTATCTATGGTTCAAGCTGCCTTTATGAAGCACATGGTCTCGAAGAGAATTATTTGTATCCAAGAAAAGGCAGCAGAAGAAACTCAAAATGTTTTGGACTTAGTTCAAACAACGAGAAGAGTTCTCAACTTGAATAAAAAAGTAAACGAAGTCTTTTCACTACGTGTGGCCAATGCGATATTTATAGGTTTCACATTTTTTCTACACTGCCTACTGTCTCACTGGAGAGTCTACGGACTTCACAAGGAAATCGAGTGTTTCGAGTCTATATCTCCTTTTTACGCTTCTCTGTTTCAAAGCCACATCATCACGGAATTGCTTTTCTTGGCTGGAATCTCGTCAAAGATAACAAGCACAGTAAGTAACGATTTTAGTTTAATACTTTTTACAATCAAATAAATTACTTATGAGGAGCATACTATATTATTATTTGACTCTCAGCTCTTTGTCAATCTTCTTAATATGATTATTTTACTTAATACCTACAGTGGGGACTTTACAACATATTAAAATAATTTGTATCAACTTTATTTCAATTTTTTGATTTTTTAGTTTTTACATGGATTCCCAGTAAGTGTAACGGCCCCTTTTAAAGCGTTATAGACAACTGAGACTGAAGGTGGTATACACGAACACTATTGTAGCTAAAGCACAAAGTCATAAATAGCAATAGTTTTCTAGTTAAAGTCCAGAGTGTTAAGCTTAACTTATTTAAATGTAAAAAAACGTAAAGAAATCAAGCAGTTTTGGAGTGTATCAAATGGATTCCCTGAAATCGTCTTGTACCGTTCAAAACTTCATCGAAATTTTACCAAATTAAATTTTAAACGGTTTTTTAATATTACGTTATTTCGATTTCTAAGAAAATAAACATGTACATTGGTTATTAAATTTTTCTCCTAAAGCTATTATTTATAAGAAGTTTTTAAACTATAATAACTATTTAAAATTATTTAAGCTCTATTAGAAGGGGAATAAATATAATAACCGTCGAAAAAGACAAACTAGAGCAGTAAGGTGCCAGTACATTTTAAACCTTTAATTGTTTAAACAGATTACTTAAATTTCATTTTTAGAACAAAACTTTTTTTAATATTATTATATTTGAACATGAACAGTGATAACATTTAGATTTAAATTACAACTCACAACACTACATTGTAACTTGCACGCTACATATTTGACAACTCAGGTTGCTCTTGACCCCGATTTTGTATGAATTCTTTTAAATAGTTTCAAAACAATAAAATTAAAAAGCAAAGAATGAATATTTTAAATTCTAATATATTTTTTTTAAATATTTGTCAAAGGTTGTAAATTCTAGATTGTATTTTTCCCTTTTTAATTCGCTAAGTATTTTGATGAATAAAATTACAATTTCAAATATATTGTAGTTTATTGAAATACTAGCTGTTACCCACGGCTTCGCAGCGCGAAATTTCTACGGAAAAATTGGGACGTAGGAGAGCATATTTCTTTTAAACGTCGTTATTACCATTCTGAGATAAATGATAGTCACTGACAGATACTCCAAGCTCATGATCTATTTAAGATTTAAATGGTAAAACAGTCTCAATATGTACCTGTGAAATAACTGGAATTTTTCTCCAATATTCTATGATTTTTGTATACAATTGAACTATATTAGACCATCGTGGACAGGAGTCAAACAGTCGGAATTCATTAGCGCGGAATTCAATGTAATAAATGATGGCGCTCAATGTAATTTTGAAACGAAAATAGGCATATTTTAGGTACATATTATTATAGTCTAATGATTAGCGAGCTTTGCGCGTGTATCACTTCTGGATTAAATTAGTTATATCTCCGATGCCATGATTGAGCTTGCTTTGTTGTCTCGATCGAGAGAATATGTACACACGGAGTTTTGAGAACCATACTTCTGTAAAAAAAAAAAAAACCACTAAGGTTGGTTTTATAACATTCTTTATATTTGTAGCCAACGTAAGATAGTAATTTTGATATCTGCATTGCTCTTCTGATCAAGCGTGAGCATGGTTTATATTAGATAAATATTGCAGTTAAAGGTGAATTTTTACGTCAAATTTGAATTGTATTATCTGGATAGTAAAGTCTATGTTTAACAGTGATTGCAGAAACATTTGAAACAAAATTTGCTATTTCTCTTAAGCTTACTCTATGCTTTCAAACTATAAGTGTAAAGAAATTTAAAATAGTAATTAAATTATATTATAAACATATAAATTTTTATTTTTTCGCTTTATATATGTTTACAAAGAACAGCTGATTAAATTTGAAAAGGCTCTTTCACTTAATAACATATGTTTGCTGCAATGCATTTCTTACGGGTATTTCAGTAAATTTTAGAGACCAGTGGGGCGGAATCATGAATCGGGAACGGGATAAAAAAGTATCCTATGTCCTTCCCCCAGTTCTTAGCTACCTCCCTACCAAATTTCAGCCAAATCGGTTCAGGCCGTTCTTGATTTATAAATAGTGTAACTAACACGACTTTCTTTTATATATATATATAGATTTTCTTAATGGCATGTTTATCTTTTAATAAAATGAAAATAATTTGTAACTTAGCAATGTTATGCAACTTACAATAATGTTGGTTTTCAAGAAATATCTAATTATTCTTTACATCCACAAGTAAATTATTATATACTGATTATTTAATTTGTTTATGTGATTTTTTATTATAATAATATTTGCATCAGGTGGACTCGCTGTCTTGGGACACCAACAGAAGAATAAGTTTTGGAAAGCACTCAATGGAACATAGGAAAAAGGTAAGACGTTTATAAGTATGTAAATCAACATACTTATGTTGTTTATAAGTATAATACCTGATCATGATTCTCAACTAGTTATTAATAATCTTCTCCAAAATTGATTAAAAAAAACATTAAGCATGAATAAAAATGAAATAAATGATCACAAACAAATCAAAATTAAAATTATGGATAGGATTTTGAAGGATGAAACAATAATTGCCAATCAGTCTAACGACTTTTTTTAATCCGTTGCTGGTGGGCAAGGGTTTCGGATGAGGCAGAGCCTCATACAATCAATGTTATTGCCAGCTGTCATTCAGGAGCTTATCTGAAATATTCAGCAGTTTTGAATAAAAACGTTTAACTAACTCAATGTAATGTCTCCATGGCTCAACAAAATATGGTAAAAGCAATTAGTAAGACAATTGAATGTATTAGTAAACTATTAATTCCAAACAGGAGTGTTGCTAAAGTTGTTCCAATTTTCAAGAAGGATCACCCAGCTTCAATAAATAACTATCGACCTGTCTCAATTTTTCCAGTACTAGGCAAAATTTTGAAAAGCTTTTTCCTATAAGAGTGCTTTACTTTTTGGACAAATACAATGAACACTCAAATGAACAATTTTGATTCATAAAGGGTAAATCGGTAAAATATGCAATCATGAGTCTTGTCGATATGATTGTAGAGGGAATATAATATAGAAACCACAAAATGAGTGTGTTCATAGACCTGTCCAAAACATTCGACAGCGTTGACCATGGTACACTGCTCGACAATCTTGAGCCCACTGCAATCGAGCCTTGCCTCTTAAATGGCTCATTTCGTGTCTAAGTCACAGATCCCAAGTTTTGCAGATACAAATTAAATCATCCCAACTAATACAACTGAGCTTGGAGCTCCTCAGGGTTTTATCCTTAGTCCTTTCCATTACCTGCTTTACGTTTTGCTTACGTATTGATGTTTGCCAAATAATGTACATCTTTTCGCTTAAAATATTTTGATTTCAACAAAATATATAAAAACAATATCGTTGTAAGTTGGACCCTACAACTCTATGTAGGTATGCATAGTAGTACTTATATAGTGTGTATATATATAATAATATCAATAACGTTTTGCAAAATAGAAACTACATATTGAATTATGTACTTCCTTACGTAACTTTAATTACTATGCCACTTTCTTACCCAGAGAACCAATGCAAACATGTTCGCTAACGCTCAACTAAATCCTGTGGAGTGCCATGAACCATCATCGCTTCTGCAGATCAGTGCATACATAGATATGGACCTCCGGTAACAGAGCATTAACGAACGTCAATTTTCTGGTATTTTCTGCCTATTGTAAACATTGTTTAAGCAACATCCTTTATGGCTTTATTTGAGTGGTTCCTAAGTCTTCTTTCTCCACATTTAATTTATAATTGAGTTCTCCTTATTTATTATATCTTAATCGTTACATTTATTTTTATACAATGTTTAACTTTTTCTTTTTCTAAATTATAAAGTGGACACTGTCGCATACATGACCCATAAAGATTAATATAAAAATATTAACTCTCACTGCCATAACGTATTGTCCCGCAATAACATTTTTCGTAATAAAGTAGAGTAATTTTTATCAAACGCATTAGTAGTATTAATAACATGTTATGGTGTGCTACATTAAATAACCAGCTTTAATAAAGAAAATTTCTTCTATTTCCAGCTGGAAGTGCTCATGCTAGAGATGGCTCATAGTTCTACTGAAATCACAGCATTGGACTTTTTTGCGGTGGATAACTCCTTCATCACTTCTGTACGTATTTACATTGTATTTCTATTGGGGTTTAATTGTAATATTTTATTTATTTTAATAGTGTGATCATTACCATATGATAGGGGTAAGTTTGTTGCTCTTTAAACGGCAGGGCACGGCCCGGAGAGGTAAATTATACTTTAAACTGGATTTGGACGATTTCCATTTACAACTTTCTATCAATTAAAACGGTCAACACATTATTTTTCATTTTATTAGGAAAAGAAGCTAAAAATATCACTTCTTTATTTGAAGTTTTTCTTGTAGATGTAAGGAATTAATAAACAAATAGAATATTTTCTATGGACATTTGCTATGGTTCAGTTGTAAAGAAATTCAATAACACTACGTTTCGAGGTCAGCAATTTGATCTCTTCTTCAGATAAATAGCTAACCTAACACATATTTACAATAAGGTTACAATTAACAAATCATGCCAAAGTGTTTTAACGTGTGTAAATCTGAATCACAACTACCATGTTCTGTGTCAACTGTACTAACCCTAAAACACGCACTTAATAAGTAAGAAAAACAACACTAATTATTAAAACAGAACTACAGAATTCAGGTCTCAATAGGTCCGCATTCACCGAGCAACCATCTACGACTGACGAACAAGTTAGTTTTTGCTGTACCCAGTTTAAGTTCAAGTAAAAGCTAACAGAAATTTCAAACTATGTTGTTTATATTATAACTAAATTTTTGTAATATATATATATATATATTACAAAAATTTATATATATATATATACTTTTTTAATTTAACTTTAAGCTTTTATTCCCCTCATAAATTGGTTTATTTTAAATAACTTCCTTTTATTTTTAATATTATGTTATGTATTTTGAAAATTTATTTGTTAAGTATTAGGTTTATTAACGCTATTTACATACAACACTTTAAACCATACATATGTTTTGGTGAAAACTTTTTTGTAAACATTTAGGATGTAATTAGATGATGTCAATTTCAAACATAACCTAAAATATTAAGGTTTCGTTTAATTTTTATATTCTAAGTGCAATATACAGGAGATATAAATCTCGTTCTTTCAGAACCTATATTGAGGTTACCCAAATGTTACCAGAATATAAATATATGAGGAGTACCTCTTAATTTTGCGATAGGTTTTATTTTTATGGATATGAAAATTTTAATGGAAAAATCTATGTATAAATTACTATCGTATTATTTTTAAGAAATAATATACAATTAAATTTTAAATCTTTTACCTAATCAAAACGTAATTTATTGAATTTTACTAAGTAATTCATTAAATTACTGTCACATTAATACATTTTATTACTGCATTTTGATGTTTTAATAACTTATGATTAGTAGTCAGTTATTCAATGTTTTTTGGATAGCAACATAAAGTATAATGCAACAGTTTTTGTGTTGTAGATAAAGTATTGGTATAATATAAGTTACGTAACACATTTTAATGCAGTTTTTTAACAGAGTTGTGTAACCTTTCATTTATTAAAAATATTATTAATCTTATTCGTATTTACTTCAGTTGTTTCTGGATACACAAATTATTTTACTACATATAAAATATAAAACTTAGGACGAATGTTTAGTGTTGATTGGAGTAACCATGGTTGGTAATAGTTAGCGACCAAGGATTAGTTCTTTGCATCCGTGCTTGGTTTTTTTATATTGAGTTCAAAGTGGTGATAATAGCTCCTTACGTGTAAATAAATCATAAGGCACTTGTATACTTATATACTTTGAGGATTATATGTCCATTTTGTTTTTTAGGTATCCACTTTCTTTATCTCAATGACGATGATCTTCATTCAGTTCATGACCTAATTTGGAAGATGTCAGTGACGAGAAAAAATTACGAGTGGATCATCTGACATAGTATATAAGATACTACGTAGTATTGGTACAGAATTAGTTGTAGAGTTACACTAATAACTTTTACAAGTAATAAAATTTATTATTGCAATATTTAAAATATAATACCGATCAACTAAATGGTTTGCTATTATCTGAGCTGATAGTTTTTTGTGAGTCACATTTAATTGATTTTGAATTGTAGTAGTGACTTAATTGTAATATATATTGGCGTCGTATACACATTAGAAAATGGTAAGAAATACGTATACAGTTCTTTACGTGTTATGGCTCTGTACGAGGTGTGGCTATTAAATAACGAGAGTGTTGTAAAACATTTATTTATATTTTATACATAATCACTTATTGCTACCTTCAATATTCCTATTAAATCCTACTCTATACTTAATGCGAATTTTCCATTGTTGGAAACAGTCCTGGAAGTCATATTATTCAGCTCCTTTAGGACTGCTGCCGCTTTCTCTTTTACAACTTTCACAAGCTCAAATATTATCACGTTTACTGCAGATGTCAATTTATGGAACAGGTAGAAGTCACGTGGTGCAAGATCTGGTGAATAAGGTGGATGTTCTAACACTGGGTCTGTACAAATACGAACCTCTTGACAGATAACGCGGAATGAGCCGGTGCACTGTCTTTGTGGAAAACTCATGATTTGTCCCTTCCACATTTCGGAGCGTTTTTCCTTACTCTTTGACATAGTTTAGATAGTACCAGAAAGTATTAATATTGATTAAATGTTTGACCTTCAGGAACATAGTGAAGGTACACAATCTACAATCCAGTACTTGCTGTATATATTTTCTTTGAGACATTACACACTAACGTAAAAAGAGCACATCTATTTGTTCGAGCAACATTTTTATGTTTTGAACGACTGCTACTTCAAAGATTATGTGATTTTTAGGATTAAACTCAATTCTACATGAACTCAACAGTAATTTACTATTGTGCATAAAATAATGGCAGAGCGACTATATAAGTTTGGCCCACTGAACGACGTAATTTATACTATTTAACATATTATCCGATACACAAGTCGATATCGATAAGCGGTGTTGCTTACAACTGGGAATACTCTGATAAAGTTTCAGCCACTTCAAACTTTTTAGATTTGTAAATGATTATATATATTATATACTGTATTTATACGACCCAATGTTACATGACGAAAAGTATGTTAGTGTGTTTTTATAAGGGGGTTTTGATTAATATCATACACATTATACATGAATTCATATATATATATATATATATATATATATATATATATATATATATATATATATATATATATATAAGTAGATATGAATATGAGGGTTCTAGGACACTTTTGGGACAGTCAGAAAATCAATGTAAAATACTGTCCATTGAACCATAAACAAATCTGAGAAATCAAACAGGAAATCACGAATGTTAAATAACCGAATCTATAGCTGTTTTACTGTTCAATGTTTTGCTTCTACATTTATAAGCTGTTTTAATGAAAAAATCCAGAAATCTCAATGAAAAATCTATAAACGGAAATAATGAAATTTGCTAACATTCGCTCAACAGAAAATAAGACGATTTTTACTGAATTACTTTAATATCGTTCTTAATCACATCATAGGCTAAAAATTTCTCAGAAACCACAACCACATAACAAATCGCGTTTGTAACAGCATTTTGAAAATCCATATTGATAATTATATCGTTCTTTGAACTAGAAATATTTGTCAAACTCTTTGTTGTATCAATGACATAAATGGGTCTATTTGCTATAAATTATTTGGGGTTGTAATACATTTCCATATTTTTGTAGTAAACTTTCTTAAAATCTTGATACATCTGATACATGATTCTGAAAAGACCACCGGAAATGTTTAAATTTTGTAATTCATCTGGATAATAAGAACCGTTCAATTTTACTCTGATATTTTTTACATTCAAACTATCAAACTTTGAAGGATTTTTTTCTTGATTATTCTGTCTATCTGTTTGAAAACCAATGATACCGAACTTGGGATTGAAGATATTTCTATAAATATTTGTGATATCGAACGAATAAGTTGTTCCGGAAATACCTTTTTGCTCAATACATTGCCAATCTAGAAAATTAAACGTGATGTTTTGAGATTTTATAATTTCATCAATCAACTGAATTTTACTCGTGGTTTTGTAATCAATCATCGGAACTCTAATGAAAAACTCGTTAATTGTAATTTTGCCATCAACAGGCATAACATTTCCAGTTGCAGTCTTCAGAATCACATCATCGTCTTCTGCTCTTATATAAAACTTAGATAAAAATCCTCCTTTATAGATCGGAATAGTAACATTTTCAAAAAATCCTAAGCCGAAATGTGCTAAATCACCGACCGCTTCAAATTGTCCAAATTTAAAAGTTGATTCAAAACTGTTTGAAAATACATCACTTTTGGAATAACAAATAGTTCCTTTAATTGTGCTTAATTGGCCACAGTTTTCGACTTCTTCTATCAATTTATTGTGTTTTCTTACTTCAATCTTAGAAAATAAAAACGGTATAAAATTATCGATTAATCTAACATTATCAGTTCCAAGATATGCTTGACCATCTTGTTTTGTTAAAGTTCCAGAAATATAAAACTGGAAGTTAGACGAGCAAAAGTTATCTCCAAAATCAATATTAAACTCAGTTCTTTTATTCGGTTCATTCAAATGTTGTTTACTAATTGGATAGAAATTTTTAAACTCCGCCCTTTCAATATCACTAGCATATTTTCTGTAGTCCGCCATTTAATAAGAGAAAATTTAGAAATTTTAAACATCATGTATAAGAAAGATATCATTTTTTCATCGATCTAATGTACGTTTTTATAAGAAAAGATATAAATTTTTAGTCATTTTAATGATCTACTTCGTCATATTCGGGATTCTCTTCCTTAAATTTTGCGATCTCGGTCACATATTTCAATAAAATTTGCACAGGATAGTAACCGCTATCTATAATATTGTTCCAATCAACTGTATCTTTATTTTCATCCAAAAATTTTATACTCAAGTGTTGATAGAGACAAAGAACAGACATATGATCTTTTAATTGATAATGTATATTTTCTTGAATGAACTCTGGGGACAGATTTTGATATTTAGCAATGTTATACCAATTCAATTTGTTTACGTATAATCTCATCATATCTTCGGATAATTCATATTTTTGAGAAATATCATCCCAATGTTCTTTTTTCAAATCTCTTTCGTGTTGCATTATAAAAAGATCGAAAGCACTGTAATGTCCCGCCATCTCTATTTATTAAGAAAAAATTTCAAGTTTTTATAAATTGGCTCTTTTTAGCGTTACATTCAGCACATTTTCCAGAAACTCTTTTAAGTCCATTGATGTTTGCATAGTATTTTATATCATTTGTTTCAGTTTTTGCCTTACACCTCACACAGTATATGAGCGCCATTTATTTAGGGAAAATTAGTCATCTTAGCCGCCTAATCTATTCAATCTGTTATCAATAATTTCCAAAATTATATTAAGATTTTCCTCGAACTTATTAATTTTTTCTTCTAATTTTTGAAATTTGACAGCATTAGAATCATTGTATTCAACAAATTTATGACCAATATTCTCAAAAGTTTTCGTAGCATCTAAACTAAACTTATCAAAAGACTCTTTAAAATTAGTAAGTTTTTCATTAATTTCACAAACATCGTCTACTGATCTTCTATTTCTGGCTTCTAACTTGTCATAGACTTCTGTTGTAAAATCTTTAACATGCTGTTTATGATTCTCATAATTTTGTTTTAGTTCATTAAACATTTTAATAGGATCTTCTAATTGAATCATTACAACAACATCAAATGGATTAATTCCTTTACTAACACTGCTAATTCTTTTTCCTTTAAAATCTAAGGCATTTTTAACATTCGGATCATGTAAATCAACAATATCGATGTTTTCTGATAATTTTAGAGGTTTTAAAATTTGTTCTTTAACAACAACATCATGTTTGTCAATACCAGGTCGAACACCGACAATTCTTTTCTTATTAGCCAAACTAACATAATTCTTTTCAACTTTGATCGCTTCAGTAATTTTATCAGCTTTTTCGATATGAGACATTAAATTGGTAAATATTTTTTTTGTACCATCTTCAAATTCTTTTTTCAATGTTTTTATTTTATCAGCAACTTCATTTGAACTCAAGAAATTTGCAAGTTTGTTATCATATTCTGCTTTAAAATCTTCAATCTCGACAACAAACATATCTGAATCTGGAAGGTTTTGTAATAAATTTTCTAACTTGTTATCAAACTCATTTCTCAAACTATCAAAATTCAAACTATTATCTACATTTTGAATAATTTGTGTACCAAATACGTCAAAAATATTTTGTGAATCCATATTTATTAAGCAATAATTTGTTAACAACTTCTTTAAAATCTTTACCATTACTCAGTTCATTCAAAACAAAAACACATAAATGACCACAAATTGGGGGATCTTTATAGTCTTGAATCTGAGAATCATTGTAGTAGACGCTTGATTTTTTCAAATATTTAATCAATTCTATAGGTGGTTTGTCCTCAATTCTTCCATACGAATCAAAATAACATGCATTCTTATTATTTTTATAATAACAAATCCAATGCGTTCCACTTCCCATAATCGAGTCTAAATTCACAATTCCACATTCAAATTTCTTAACTTTTTCAGGTAATGTATCTCTCATGAAGATTCCTCTAAAATGTTTAATATTTTTGCAGATTTCTTCCAATTCCCCGAATGTTAAAGGTTTGATTTCAAATTTTTTTTAATGTTTGATTTCACGTAATTCAAAGTTTTTTCATCTAATCCAGATCCTGTAACATCTTCCAACTCTTTATCTAACCAATTTAAAATGTTTCGAACAATAGGAATCACATCCTTTTTAACGATTGGAGCAGCTTTACGAACATAAGGAACAACATTTTTAACAACTGGAATATTTTCTCCAAAATCTAATAAATCTTTCAAAAGTCCACCATTTTTAAGTTCTTTCAACTGATTATAAGAAAATTCTATTCTGGTTCCTTTATTATTTTTCTTATGTTTTTCGAGTTTATTGTATTGTCTATTTGTTAAAAATATCTTATCTTCGCCATTTTTTAGTTGATCTATTTTAAATTGAATACTAACAGGTATTTTTTTCTTAAAAGCGGATTTTATTTTTTCTTTCTGATTTTTACTGAAATTTACGTTCACCTCCATTTATATAGTTAAAATTTCAAGTTCTCTTCATTTCCCATTCCTAGTTTTCTCTTCAAAAACATTGCTCCAACTGTTGGAAGTGCAACAAATCTTTCACCTAAACTAGCATCTTTTGATAAAAATCGATCCATTGCCTTATCTTGCAAAGTTTTATCCGCAATATGTCTGGAATTTGTGTCTCTATGTTTTGCATAAAAAATATCGTGTTCCATAGCAGCTTGATCTAATTTATTTATACCAGGATCTCCTCTTTTTAGTCTTTTTTTCGAGTTTTGTGCCAGGCCCCAGATACTGATAAGTTGGTACGTGTAATTCAAAAGGTAAATTGTTGATAAAATCATTCAAAAGTCCGCTACCTTCAAGCATAGATGAACTTATTGCTGGCAAAACTCGCTTTAAATATTTAATTCCATCAGGTTTTTCAATCAATTCATCAAGTTTGTTCGAAATAAAATCTTTAATCGCTTTCTTTTCGTTCAAAAAATTGTTGTTTCCAGAATTTTCTTGAGCATAGATATAATTTATAATTCCATCGAGTTTTGTCAAATCGTCGATATATCTGTATTCAATCTTATTATCATTGTATTTTCTTACACCTGATCCTTCGATTCGTTTTTCCCAAATTGGTTTAATCAAATTGAGATATTTTGTACCTTTACTTGACTTTGGTTTCTTAGTTGATGGATCATTATTTTTGTAAATTGAATCAGATTTCCATAAAATTTCAGTATACTTTTTCAAGTCTTCTTCAGAATATAAACCGTCTTTTGGAACATCAGTGTCTGTTAATAATCTCCATAAACCCTGAGTACCTTCGTACATTTTTTCATTAATAACTATGTCATTATGTTCAAAATTTACGGGCAAATTTCCAATCATAAAACTTTTCTTTTTTCTATCCCAATACAAACCAAATTTATCATCCTTCGCTCTAGGAAGGAATTTTCTACCAATTTCACCAATTATTATATCCGTTGTTCCAGGACTTATTGGTTCAACTATGGTAGATTCTTCAATGATTCTAGGTCTAAATGGTGTCGACGATGGTAATTTAGGCAATTCAAACTCAGATTCTGGAATCGAAATATCGGCAAATTGTCGTACAACTGGAACCAAATTCATTAAATTTTGATTATCGCTTAAAAACATTTTCAATTTTGCCCTCAACGTTTTTTATTGCAGAAGTTACAGGTTGATTAATTTTTTGAATAAATTCTTGTTCTTTTTCATCAATTCGAATCTGTTCTTTAAATTCTTTGATTAATTTCTTTTCTATTTGATCAAGTTTTTTCGCTTCTTCTGAAGTTACGTTCGCCATTTATTTAGGAAAATTTTGAAACGTGAACACGAAACGTAAAACATAAACGTGGAACGTAAAAACGTGAACACGAAACGTAAAACACGAACGTGAAACACGAACGTAAAACGTGAACACGAAGCGTGAAAACGTGAACGTGTAACGTAAAACGTGAACACGAAGCGTGAAAAACGTGAACAGATTTACCGTTTTTCAGTTTGTTTTCATAATGTAAATAAAAAGTAAAGATAATGTAAAAATAATTGTAACAAATATTTTATCAAGTAGATTTGTCAGACCACTGAACAGCATTTATATTAGAAAATTTATTCAAATATTTAACCATTTTTAGGCTTCAAAGTTAGATTAATAGTTAAAAATCCGTAGTCTTCTTTCCAAATTTTATCACATAATTCATTAAAGTGGTTAAAACTCATATCAGATCCCACATAATTGTTGTAAATTTTTCTGGAATAGTGATCATCTTGCTTAAAAACACACAACATATTCAAATTATTTCTAATAACTTGTTTATCAACCTTTGAAAAGCATTGAGAAAGATAGATACAAGAGATATTTTTTGTGACGAGACATTACGAAATATTCCTTGATAACGTCTTGATTTTCCAAAATACAATCATCAAAAACGATTAACGAATTCGGTTTACATTCGCTTAATGGAACTATGTCCTCGGAAGCATTATAAAAATATGATATTTTCTTACTTAAGTTTTTCTCAATATTTTTGAATCTTTGTTGTAATTTTTTGTATACGTCTTGTTCCAAAGACTTGCTAAAGACGTATAAATTGGAATAAGGAATCAACCTATTGTAGATAAAATTCAATAATAAAGTTGTTTTTTCCACATCCACTTGAACCAACAATTAACAATCTGATTGGTTGATCTTTCTTATTTTCTTCAAACGTTTGAAGTTTTATCTGATCTTTTTGCTTTAAAAATTTCTCCATTTAAATAGCGAAAATGAAGCTGTTCAAGTTGACTTCAGAAAGCTCTCAATTATTTTTAAACTTGGAACATCCTATTCATTTAGAGGAAGAATCAAATTATTTTCATCGGTTTAAGCGGTTTTTATTCTGACAATTTTGTAATAAATATTAGTGAAAGTTCTCCTTATTGTATAGGATTTAGTGAGAAGAACATAACAAAATATTATGGTTTTAAACAAAGGATATTATACTTTCGATCAAATAAAAAATTCCCTTAAAAATTATCTGAAAACATTCAAACAATCAGATAAATCTTTAAACTTTGACGAAAACAAGTTTTGAAATGCAAAAAAATTATCTCTCTAATAAAATTCAAATAAAATCACCAGTAAGAATAATGTTTTCAGCAATTATTGTAGATTTGTTAGGGTTTGTTCAAGAAACTATTGAGCCAAATCAGGTATATTTAGGAAATAAAACGCCAAAATTTAGACCGTTTTGATGTAATTGAAGTACACTGTAATCTCGTTGAACCTAGTTTTGAAAATCATACCGAACATCTTCACAAAGAATCGGAAATTTTGTATACTTTCTTTCCAAATGTTGCTTATGGATCAAAAATTAGTGAAAAACCGAATGAAATAGACTATATTCCAATTAGAAAAAATATTAAAAGAATTCAAAAAATCGTTCTAACTATACAAGACTCTGAGGGAAATTTATTAAATAATGAGAGTAAAACAACAATATATTTAAGGTTGTCGAAAGAATGATGAATCAAGGGGGAACGGATCGTTCTTACCTTCAAACTTTCAAAACAACACTATTTTTCATTAATGAATCTGGCCTTTATTCTCGAAATAAAAATGTTTCTATCTAAATGGAGACAGTTGTAGATCTAATAAATAATCAACTCAAATTCAATAACAAAGACATTGTAACGATTGTAGACGAAAATAACGAAATTTGGTTCAAAGCAAAAGATGTTGCAGAAATTTTAGAATATGAAAATACTATGCAAACGATCAGATTAAACGTTGACGAAGATGATAAATTAACGTTTAAAGACATGAATCAAGGGGAGCTATTGAATAGCTTACCTTCAAACTTTCAAAACAACACTGTTTTCGTTAATGAATCTGGACTTTATTCTTTAATTTTGAGATCGCATAAATCAGAAGCGAAATTGTTTAAAAATTGGGTTACAAAAGAAGTTTTTGCCAAGTATTCGTAAATTTGGTGAGTACAAACTTGAAAACAAGATTAAATATTTAGAGGATGAAGTAAAACACTTGCAAATTAAAGATGAAATCAAAACGGAAATAATCGCAAAACAAAGTGTAAAAATTGACTTGATGAAACCAGACCTTGTTTGTAAAGATTTTGATAAGAAAAAACACCATGTTTTTTGTGTTAATTAAGAAGAATCACATGTGGGAATGGCCTTATTACGTTATCAGAGCTCAGAAACGAGAAATACCAAACCGATTAAAACATCTAAAAATAAATTATCCTAAATTAGAGATTTTGTTCATTGATGACGAACCAAATTCTATCAATCTGTATAACCAAATGAAAGAATCTTTGAATATCTTATACAACGGAAATCATTTTACCACAAATATGACAGAATCTCGACTGATTTATAGAATATCTAAATTACACGATGAAAATGTTAAACTCTCGAATTATGATATTTTGTTTGTAAATGTCTTTTAAGATTATAGAATTGTTGAATTTCTCTTCCGCATACGCAATGAACTGGTCTAGCAAAGATTTCTTTAATACATTCTTTACAATATGCTTGTTTTTTATCTCTACTATAATGTTGATTGTTAAATTCAGAAATTTTTTTAACTATTTTACACCGTGTGCATTCTTTCTCTTCTAAAGTTAACGTTTCTATTTTATCGTACAATTCTTTTTTATATATTTTTTCACAAGCCTTACAATAAGCTTTCTTTCTATCTTTACTATAATGTCGATTGTAAAATTCAGAAATATTCTTAATTTCTTTACAAATGTGACACTCTTTCTCTTCCAAAGTTAATTTTTCCATTTTATCGTATAATTCTCTTGCATATTTTTTATGACAATCCTTATAATAATAGTATAATCCATCTTTTCTAAGCTTATCTTTATGAAATTCTTCAAAATCTTTAAATTCCTGACACTTTATACATTTCTTTTGAGACTCCATTTATATAGAAAAAATCTTTGACTTTCTCAATTCATATTCGTAAAAACTTCCAGTTATTTCTTCGTTGTTTAAATCTTTTATACTATAAGTTACAGGATCTGTGTTATTAATTTGATAAATCACAAAGATTTCTCTTGACCAATTGTTCTTATATTTGTTCGAAAATGTTTGTTTTTTACTAACAATTCTTACATGATCATTGACTTTAAATTTAGTTTTTCGTGTGAATTTCTGGTGGAACATACTTAAAAACCGACTCTAATAACTCTTTTTCTGCATCTTTATCTACGTCTTTAGGCTTCATTTTGATTGTGCTATGAACAGTATCGTTTATATTTCTTTACGATTTCTTGAAGAATATCGATCCATTTAAAGTTTTTATTAATCTCAAAAATTACTTTCATTCTCTCATTTTGAGTTCTGTTATATCTCTCTACAATACTTGATTTCTCTTCGTTTTCAGTATGATAAATCTTAATGTTGTATTTTCTCAAAACATCGTTAAATTCTTTATTTTTAAACTCTAAACCCTTATCTGTATGAAGTAGGTTTGGAGGTTTGTGATTGATCCTTATGGCATCTTTTACTATATCTTCGAAAGCTTTTGAAATATCCTTGCCGTTTTTTCTTTTGATAGCTCTTGACCAAGCATATTTTGAGAAAGTATCAATAACATTTAACATATACTTAAATCCATCATTTTGATCTGAATAGTTAGACATTATAACTAAATCTGCTGCCCATAAATCGTCAATTCCTAATGTTATAATTTTTCTCTTTTTAAACTTCTTTCGTACTGGTGCATGAATTTCTCTAGCTTCAATCTCGATTTCTTCCTTATTCTTAGATTCTTTCTTTACTTGTTTTTCATTTGGATTCTTTATAAATTTACTCTTATTTGTCTTACATTTTGAACATTTTGCTGCAATTCTATACAACCCGTTTTGAGTTTGAACGATTTTAGAATCTATATTTTTTCGTTTTTTTTTTTCTTGCATTTGTGGCAGTGAATCAAATCATCTTCCATTTACATGTCAAAGTTTCCAAGTTTATTTAACTCATCTAATATATCAGATTTTGCTTCATTTTTATAGCCATAAGGTACTGTATCGATCTTATTTTCTAGAACGATTCTCTTATCATCTTTAGCGTTCAGTGCCAGCTTGTTTATGGTAACTGTGTACAATTCATGTTTATAGCTTTTTATTACAGTCATCTCCCTAAATTCTTCTTTATCTTCGAACAAACATCTCTTCAAGTTTTCGATATTTATTGTTTTATTTACAACGCTTCTCTTAATTCCTGTACACCTAACTGGATTTTTGTCTAGATATTTGTACGAGTACATCTTTGATCTTAAACCACAAAATTCTTCTAATATCTCGCCGTTCAATTCGTCTTTGAATTTTCCAATAACTTTCTTGTTTTTTAGTAGCGAAACAGTCGTGATCTTTTGGATAATCGCTCGTATCAAAGTCCTCTATATTTTCTTTAATAATTTTAAAAGGATCTCGTTTTCAATTCTAGGAAAACACTGTCTGTATCCATGTAACACAGATTCAAATCTGGATCAAACTTCTTTAATTTGTTGTAATAAAACTCGTACATTAGCAATTTTGAGAGGTCGAGAACTGAAAATCCTATGTAAATCGGTTTGTTAAATTTAACCTTTTGTTTGTACATGTGACTCGCTATACAGTTGTCGTCAAAGATATTGAAACATTTGAAAATTCGTTTTCTTAGCTTGTTTCATTGAAAATTCTTCGTTTCCTAGTTTAATATCACATCTATTTCTTACATTTTCCATCGATTTTCCAAAAACCGAGTTGTTCATAAGCTTATAAAAGTCCTTCTCAAAGTCACTTATAGCCTTGGTTCTCATACTAGTATTAAAATCGATATATTCTTTCATGAAAGGTTTCTGATCAAACGCAATAACCCTATTCACATGTTTTAAAATCATACCTTGTTCTAGATAGAATTTCAAATTTCTAGAATGAACAACATATTCTGTTTTGTTTAAAAGAGTTGTGCAAAGTTTTGTTGTTATAATGTTCTGGAGCAAGAGGTAAATCTTTGTGATGTTCATGCAAATTTGTTGGATATTCAAGATCAACTTCTAAAATATATCCATAATCTTCGTCGCCAGTGAGTTCCAAAATTGTTTCTTTCCATTCTGCTGTTGTATACGTTTTAGGATCCATCCACTTGATTTCGTTATATGGTAAATTTTGCATAAGTCCATACCCATAAAGGTTGTTTGCATCGACGTACAACAGATAGTTTTCAGGTTTTGTCTTATCAAAATCTTTCAAATATTTGTTATTTGCTTTAACATATCGTTTAATACATTGAGAAATGCCTCCGCGAATACCTTTTTCGATCATCAAATACATATTATAATCACTAATTAACTGTAATTCTATCTTCGTTAATTTTAACATAGCATCCCATGCAAGACTGGGAGCTGTTAGATAGTGTGCTGGATCAAGTTTATAGCAATTCAAACAAATATTCCTAAAATTTTCAAAGATATGAGCGAGCAATAGAACATCTTGAATGTTATAGAGATCGGAGTAATTTCCTAGATTTTTTACTTTTAATTTGTTCCATACATTTAAGGTAGTGTTGAAAATCTTTCTCAGATATGCTCTCGTCTGTCAAAAGTGAATAGAAATCTTGAATTTTTAGCTCTTCTGTGTAATCAAGTTTTTCAATACTATCGATAAATTCGTAAGGAAATATGCCTTTTCCAGATAGAATTTTAAAGATTTCTTCTTCGTCATTTGGTTGTCTATCTAGAATTGCGTTCAGACCATCTTGTATAAAATGATTTGTATGTTTGAAATCATCTTTTTTGAGGTTTTTAGCTAACTTTTCTATAGACGATGCCATAAATCTGAACGTATCTACGAATGAAAACTTGATGAACTTTCTTGGTTTATCATCTTCAAACTCATATCCATATCCAGAATTTACAGAATAATTTATATATTTCTCATCGGTGTTTGCGATCAAATCAACGTTTCCATATTGTTTAGCCAATTCTTTTATGTACAAATGAGAATCGTAATTTGACATATTGTGGCAGAAAACGGGAATATTCTGAAGAAATTTCAAATTTAGATTGCAACATGCATGAGCTGCGCCTCGAAACTTGCCGGTTAAATGACAATGATCTCTCACTTTATTATAACTCTTATCTTTCCAACTATCAGGAGTAAAACCATACTGAATTGACCCAACATCATAAGCAGACCATTCACAGATATGACAAACGTTTGAATTTTGATATGAAATTTCTTCTTCTTCAGTTAATTTCATAGGTTTTTTGTTCTTAGAATTATATTTTGTAGCTATGTATTTCGATAATTTATTGAGTTCTTCAAACAATTTTGCAGGAACATTTGGCAAATCTTCTTCATTTTTTGCTCGATAACATATCGGCTTGTACATACGATTGGTCACATTCGACACTAAATATAGAGTAAAACCATAAGGAATGTGCCTCTGAATCTTGGTTGTAATCGATCTTTGTGGATTGTTCTTGCATGTCGGAATTTTTTCTAATATGCTTTCAAAATCCATATAAATAACGTACGGATGGCTAAACTTCTTTTGATAATTAATAAATTTAGTTGTTTGGCCTGGAAACGGCATAATTGGCTTACAAACTTCGTGTTGCTTGCAAATTTCTAAATGATCTGTTAAATCTCCAGATTTGTAGAAATGGCTTAAACATCTTCTGCATAGAAATTTTTTTATTTTTACACTTAGATAACTGAGAAAATACAAGTTTGTTTAAATCGTTTATCAAAACATAATGAGATTTTTCATCTTGTTTTACATACAATAAATTGATTTCTAATTTGGCGTCATAAACTTCTGAAATTTGCAACGGAACAATATTGAGTTTTTCATCAAAACTATAGACATTTACAGACATTTTCGGATAATTATACTTTGCTTTACTGCTTCGTTTTTCAAATAATTGTATATCTTTTAAAGACATAGGATAGTCGAACCCAGAAAATATCTCGTCATTTACAAATTTTTCATATTGTTTTACACGTTCAGGATGAAATTTTGATTTTTCAATTGCACATCGGATAGAGTAAATAAAGCAATAGTCATCTTCATTTTTGATATTTACACAAGCTTTCTTTACCTTGATCTCTTGTGGTAAATCGATATATGATCCTGCGTTCATAAATTCGTGTTTATTAAGGCTCAAAATCAGTTGTTTACAGCGTTTTAATGTCCATCCAGAACCTCGATTTGGATGATTTGTCTGTTCTCGATGTGTTAATTTATTAAATTGTTTTAGAAATAAAGTCGTTTACAACAAAGATCTCGTCTGCTTTTATAGTAAAGTACATTGGACAAGTTTGTGTTTCACCGTTCACTAAAGTTCGTTCGTATTCGCATTCTAAAGAGAGATATCCTTTACTATTTTTCACAGTTTCTTGAAATTTTTCGATTAAACTCTTAATCTCTGGCCGCAAAATAGAAAGATATTTGTAAAGTGGCATGAAATTATCGTTTAAATTCGTTAAAATGTATTGCTTGAAAAGACCGTGTATAGACGATAAAACTTCTACATCAATGATATTTTCAGGTTTCTCATTAAGAGTTTTGTCAATTTCTTCGATCATTTCAGATTTAGTTTTATCGTTTGTTTCTATGGACAATTTTTCAGCGATTGATTGAATTTTTTCATCTTTAAATAGATCTAAATTTTTCTTTTCAACTTTGAAATTTCTCTTTAATTCCCTTAATTTTTCTATATTATACATGTTTTCATGATCGACAATTTGATTTTTCTTTAACCCAAGTCCTCAAATAATTTAGTTCTTTTTCATAAATGTCTTTGTTTTTTAGATGATTTTTCGAATTGTAATGTCGAGTATAGTAATGTTCAAAAATGTCTTTTTTGCAGTATGGGCACTCTATCTTTTTCCGCTCCATATTTAAAGAGCAAAAATTTGAATCTGCCAAGTTTTACTATTTAGTAAAATATCTTTTTATTAAGCTGAAAAATAGCAATAATTCAGTAGATTTCTAAGGATTTTTATCAAAATTTGATAAAAATTAGCACAATTTATGTAGAAACAGCGTTAAATGTTTCTATTTATATAGGAAAAATTTAAAGATTTTGATACAAATCAGCAGAATTTATGATTTAACAGTGTTAGATTCTTCTATTTATATAGGGAAAATTTGTATAACTCAGACTTTGAAAAGTGGAGAATTTTACTAGAATTTGACACAAATCAGCACAAATTGTAGTAAAACAGCTGTAGATTTTTCTATTTATTATAGAAAAATCTGTAAACTAAGACTTAAAATTTTTGAAAAAATAGTATAATTATAGGACAAAATAGTACTTTAATTACTATATTGGTTTGTAGGAGGCAATTTAAATTCTTTATACTATTTTTTCAATAATTTTTTCTTTAACTTTTCCAAGATTTTTCATTAAGATTTTAATATATTTACAACAGAATTTCCGTAGATTCGAAGCAGATATGAGATTGATTCGAAGCATATTTCACTAAGTTTCAGCTTAAGAAAGTAGAATCAAACAGCTATAGATTCGTTTATTTTTAGTTCATGATTTATAGATTCGTTTATTGTCCTTTAAACAGTATTTTACATTGATTTTCTGTCTGTCCCAAAAGTGTCCTAGAACCCTCATATTCATATCTACTTATATATATATATATATATATATATATATATATATATATATATATATATATATATATATATATATATATTAATTATATGAACTGCCAGTTTTACGCAGGTGATTTTGTAGGTTTTGCACTTGTATGAGCACTTCTGATTTGAGTGGTTTTCGACGCCAATGTTGAGTTTACCTTGGAGCAAAAAAATACGTTTAAAAGTCTATATTTAAGGTTATTATAATTTTACTTAATGTAATTTTTTTCTTCCATACCTGATTCTTTCCAAATATATATATATATAATTAATAATAAACATTGAATCACAATAAGTACTTGCTCCGCCGAGACTCGAACACGGATCTCTCACTTGCCGGGTGAATGCGCTACCATTACACCACAATTGTTTTCCTAAACAAATAAAATACAATTAATTATTTACGCGTGAAAGCAAATGAAACACACAAAGGCACTTTCTCATTTGTAATACGAGATTATTATTCGGATTCATGTCAATTAAAATCTAGTATATAATTTAAATAAGCAAATTTCATAAATTGAAATTGAAATAAAACAAAAAATTGAAATATTAACATAACGTGCAATTGTATTTCTTGCAACATAAACCATAGCGTATTAAAGTAAAACATTCACCAGCGCTCCATGCGGCTGAACAGAAAACATCCATTAGCTGATCACCGCAACTCTGGCAACCCTGGATAGCTAAAAACAGCCACTTTTTCAATTTGAGCTCTGCAGAGGTAAGCAATACTATCACTGTAATTTTAAGTTAGAATAACCATTATTTAACTGGAACTCCCATTAAAAATATATACACAAAACAGATATGTATCATAATTACTTTGGTTTTAAATATCACTTGAGATTTAGTTGAAGTGAAATATATATTATGTACAAGTTTTCATGACTATATGTGAAACTGAATTTTATTGAATTCAATACATCAATTTTTGATCGTTAAATATTTTGCAATGCAAATATGCATATGAATATATTACATGGTATAGGAATAAGCATTCATTGATATTATTCTATTTATTTGACCTGCACAGTATGCTCCAAAAATATTCAAAATAAATAAGTTGGACTAATCATTCTAGTGTAAAAATATGCATTTCCCAAAACATTGAAATAGATGATACTAAAACAGTGTTTTTCCAAATCTTTCGGTACTTTAGATAGCATATGTTAATGTATAGCATTCACACCAATCTATACGTAAATTTTGCAAACTCAAAGACTATGACGGAACAAATTTAAAATTGAACGTTTCTATATTATTGCATTTAAATTGAATATACTTTCATGAAAAAACTAGGTAATTGGAGAATATGTAGAAAAATGGCATACCACATTTATTATAATATATATATACACACACACACACACACACACACACACACACACACACATATATATATATATATATATATATATATATATATATATCCTGAAAATTTACAATTTCCTTTTCCTCGGAATGTTAACTTTAAGGGTTTATTGAGCTATTAACATTGCAAGCTAATAATATGTAGTGAAGCCATCAAACATGGAAATATAAGATCTAATAGTTTTAAATTAAAAGCAATACTTTGGGCTCATGTATTGTTCGTTACATCAAAAATACATTTTACTTTAATTCTAGTAAATTTTATATTCATTTTTACAGTACAACAAAACAAGAAATCGCATCCATAAACTGCATAGAGAATATGTTGAATTATACCTAAATAAATTGTTTTTGTATACATCAAACATCCAAGAGTGTGTGTGGGCTCGCATGGTAACCAAAATTAGGAGCTTCACTTGATATGTACTGTAAGCGGAACACGTTTAATTTAAGGTAAAGAATGAATCCTCACACAAATCCATCTCACTGTCAGAGGTCCATTTGACACCGTGCTCATCTAAGTTTTTACGTAGAGTAGGATGCGTAGTGATGTTCAACGGTACTTTTCCATGAGTCTAATGATTTATATTTTCAGTGGTAGTATAATAATCTAAATATATTACTAAGCAGTGTCTTAAAACCTCATATAATATCTATTTTTCTTCGAAACAATTTAGAAAATGACACACAACAAATCTAGATATTTTAAAAACAAGCCTCTTAATTCCTTATATAACAATTAATTAGTGTTAACATAATGCGAATGACGATACAGCTGTGTTATATTACTCGAGGGGCTGCAAAATTTAATTTCTTCTGTCTGTATTTTTTCTGACCTTATACCACACGAAGTATGGAGAAAGAACTTTTCAAATTAAATATTGTGTGGTATTTCGTGTCAGACCATAGGATTTTCGATGAATGTAAGTAAACTTTTTCGATTTGTTTTTATAGGTAAACATATTGGCAAAGTGGAAAACATAGAAGAAACAGATGTGAATATATTTCATTAGTATAACTTACTCTCCCACCGAATTGAAAATCATCAATTGATCATTTAGGGGGTATTTTTGTTTTTTTAAACACTTCTTTGAAACCCAAAATATTAAAAACAATTTAGAACGTATGATGTCACAATATACCTCGAGAAATACTTTGAAATTTAAGATTTGCATGTAATTTTATTTGTAAATTCACAAAAATGAGCTGTACGATGGTTCATGTTCATCCAGTCTGACATAACGACTCCTTTTTTTCTGCCGAGATACGTAATGTTTCATGTTCTTTACAATTGCTGAACTGTTTTTCGAAGTACACGTAATGAATGAAGCGAGCTATTGAATTGAAACTTCGCTTGAAAGTTTTTATGTAATGTATAGTGTACCTCCTATTTTTTTATTACTAAAACTAAACAAAGCGTTTCTTGCAACGGGAATAGGCGTGTATTTGGTACTGTAGTGAGTATAACTGCTAGTTATGATTAACTAAAGGATACAGCTCTTTGACATACGAGGCTATAAGACATATGTTAATTGTTGAACGTCACATAAGAGGCTGCAATGGGCTTTTGTGTTTAAATGTGGCTTAAATAAATTGAATAAAAACTCTTAACACTAGTTAGTCTTAATGAATGATCAGTTCAACAATACTTGCTTTTCATCGTAGGTATTAATAAATCAACTTCTTTATACTATCGTAATTCCGATAATAATATGAAACTCAAAGTCTTATTGATTTTAACTTATTTAAATAAGTTTGCAATAATCTGTCACATTAGGTAACTCATTATTGTTTTATTTCTATCTAATGTCGTTTTTAACTAATAAAATGCATCTTTCTTCGAAGGTCTCTTTAAGAGAAATATTTTTGTTTATGGTTATAATAAATTATCTAATCATACAATACAATTTCACATTAAATGTCCAGTACTTTGAGGATAAATCGTTTTTAATGTATTTTATTTTCGTAATATTCATGATGTAATTTTCGTATGTGTAATTTTGTATAAATATTCAAAAAATATTGGTAATGGTATGGAATGTGTGTGTGTTGTGTGTGTGTGTGTGTGTGTGTGTGTGTGTGTGTGTGTGTGTGTGTGTGTGTGTGTGTGTGTGTGTGTGTGTGTGTGTGTGTGTGTGTGTGTGTGTGTGTGTGTGTGTGTGTGTGTGTGTGTGTGTGTGTGTGTGTGTGTGTGTGTGTGTGTGTGTGTGTGTGTGTGTGTGTGTGTGTGTGTGTGTGTGTGTGTGTGTGTGTGTGTGTGTGTGTTGTGAGTAAGTGTCAATAAGTAATGGAAAACAGTGTATAAAAGATGCGAATTTAATAACTGACTTCACTTTGTCGATATATATCCTGAAAATGTAACAATTTCCTTTATCTCGGACACTTTAAACTTTAAGGGTTTAGTGAGGTATTAACATTGCGAAAGAGTTTTGACAGATGAGTATTTTTTATATTAAAGTAAATTATGAGTTCCAAAGGCATATTATGAGTACAAATCAAATCTTTATTAGCAAAGTACAGTCATTGAAATAGCAGGATGATCAAAGATAGTAGACTCTCTCTTATCCTGTTTTAAACGTAGATATTCTATAAATCTGCATATGGTGCAGAATATGTCTATCACACTCATGTCAGAATTTTCGGGAGAATCTTTTGCGTTTCACGGATAAAAACTTCCAGAATCCAAAATTACCATTATCCAAATTTGAATCTTATTCTAGATGAAACAACATGACCAAACAATTCCTCTAGTTCTAATGAAATTAACATAAATCATATTCCATTACACCTAACCTGACTCTCTTAAGTATAGTCTTAAAATATCAATAATAATATACCAAATCAAAAAAATATTCTTTTTTCTGAACCCAGCTGTACAAGTAGATATTTAATTAAAATTTAAAACCTCTGAAATTATCCTTCAAATAAATAAGAAATATCTGTTTTAGATAAAATGTTTAAAGTTTTCACAGACTTATTATTTTCAACATGTACGAATAGTAACAAATACTATATTCTGAAGAAAAATAAGGAATAATCACTACAGGTTGTAATAATTATAAACTAATAATCACTACAATAAAGAACCAAATCGAACAAATATTACTTTTTCTGAACCCAGCTTGTACAAGGTAGTTATTTAACTAAACTTTAAAATCTCTGAAACTATCCTTCAAATAAATAAGAAATATCTGTTTTAGATAATAAGTATAACGTTTTTCACCGTATTCTTATTTTCAATATGTACGACTAATACATACGAAACTATATTCTGAAGAATAATGAGGAACAGTCACTATTTCAAACTGAATTAACTTTTCGAGTAATTTATCAACTAATAATCGTAATGCCAGATTGTTTAAATAAAACTTTGGCTTTAGTAACCGCCTGTTTTAACTGGAAATCATTCAGTACAACATTGTATTAGTTTAGTAATAACTAGCATACCGTTTTTTTCCTAATTCGTTGCTTTAGGCAAAAAAATCCAGATGAATTTTTATCAAATAAGACGGTTGGAAACAACAAAGATATTGTGCTCCTTCCGGCAGACAAAAGAAACACGGTTATAATACTGGACGTTTGTGATTACATTGATTAAGCAGAACGACAGTTACAAGGAAACTGCATTTTATTTTGAAAGAACGAATGATTTCACATAAATACGCAACAAATGAATCAGGTATGTCCCGTTGTATCATGGTTTAGAAGAAGTCCTTACAAGAAAGCCACCATTTTTACAGACCTTTAAGCTGCCAGAACCCCAATCTTCTGCCTTCACCTAAGACCCAAAAACCGATTTGACAACCACCTGGGACATCAACAGTTTTGAGTTGTGGCTATCTTACGGAAAAGATTATGTTCTCCAACCATTTTTCAAGGAGTTTCCATCTTATATCGAGGACACAATAATTGCTGTACTTCCTGAAAACAATATTCTAGTACAATTGATGTCAATTAATTATTATACACCAATAACCTTCATGATGATCGACTGATTTTTAACGGTACGTGTTTTTTACATCTAATAAAATTTCCATATTGCGACCGTACTCTGTTACAAGTAGTATACAACATTACTGGAATAATTGTGAACACTATAACTACTGATAATACATTCAGAATACACATCTGTATCTACTAAGTAGTAGAAGTCATTGAGCCTTGTTGACCAGTATTAATTAGTAAGGATTTTTAAGATGGTTGTAATTCGCATTTTGACCAAAGTTTTTACTTACTGTTTTTCACGTCTTTCATAGCATAACTCAAAAGTGATACGTTTGATCAAAGATTGCACTAAACAGTGATGTCTAACTATTTCAAGAAGTAGATTCTGTCAACAGTGTTTTGGGGCGGTTTAAACTGAGAATCTGATAGTCATTATTAACATTATATAATGTGCCGATAATAATTATCAGCTGATGGTCAAGTAATTATTTCCAACATTTCTATCAAGGACGAAATTAATGTTTTGTACTTATAATTGGAAACTGTTATTGGTCTAGATTGCTACATTCACAAATAAACTGTACCGCAGATATATTTATATAAAATTTGAAATAATAAATTATTGAAAATTACCACACAAGAAAGACCAATGTATGTAAAAAGTACATAAAATATTTAAAGCCAATCTCCAGAGAAAATAACTCGAAAGCTGGTTTAGAGGATACTCGTTTTTACAATCAAACGTGATCCTATTGTGGGATTTACTTTCACTTGAACTAAACTCAGTTTTAATTTACTGTGACAACTTATCATTATTAAAATAGCTTTGTAATAATAAATTTGTTTTGACAAAAAGAAATGTATTTATTCAATAAAACTTAGTGTAGGTTCATCCGTGTAAAACACGACCAGAAAGAATAAAAAATATATAAATTTCAGCTTTACTTTAATGGAAAGAAAGTAAAAAATACACTTGAAAATATTTGTAAGGAAAATCATTGCAGTAAATAAACAAAATGGAAACTATGACGGTAACATTAAAAATTAGTTCTTAGAAGAATGTGACCTCTTTGCAAAGTAAACTCAGTTCATTAAAACTTCTGTTGGATCAACTTCTGCTCTTAATTTGTCCTGGAGTATTTTACATTCGTCTAACATCCTAAAGTTTCTGAAGCTACAAAATGGGGTGTCCTCTATTAAATATAAATGTAAATAAATGGTTTTTATTTCTGTTGCAATAGATATTGTATGAATTGGATACAACTTAAAGTAGGCCTCTGATAATGTGTCATAATAAGAGATATTGTAAAAATGTATGTTAGCTGAGTAAAGGTGTTTTATCCATTCTTATTTCACATACAATTAATTATGCCTTCTATTAATTCAGTGCGATATAAACAGATAAATAGATCTAATACAACATATATTTCTATTTAAATTATTTATGTACCAATATTATTTACATCATAATGACATTATATTGTATACTAAATAAGGGTTTCTTGTTAAAGTATCAACCATTTTGAAGTAAAGGTTACTAATACTAATACATTAATGCAGTAAATGTAAACAAAATATGTAATCATCCTGGGATGAAATTTTTTTAATAAAAAAAAGATCTGAACACACGATCCGAGTTTAATGTTTCTTAAAGTAATTCATGTTATAGGCACGCAACTTGATTTTTCTTTAAATATGTAAAAAATATGTTCTAACAAAAATGTATTGTCAGCCATACTAGTTTTGATGGAAGCCGAAGTATTAGAGTATAATAGGGTTAAAAATATGAAATAGTCACGTTTTTTCCACATCATATCTTCTTTAAATCGATACTTCTAAAACCAGCTATCAGACACGTAAATAAAATAATGTTAAATCGGAATCAAGCTAACAATATTAGGCTGTTTTAAGTGATGACACTCAATTTCATCATGTACATGTTGATGTAAATATATTATGTATGTTTGTGACGGTCGGTTTTAAATGTAAAAATCAAAGGGAAATACTATCTGACAAAACATTTTGTATCATTCTTTAAAACTTTAACCTCTAATTTTTGGAACATCAGCAGTTGACTTTTACTTTCTTTCTCATGTGAAATTCTTTGCGTATAATATACAGGAAGACAATAAATAATTTCTAAAATTGTTGATAACAGATATAATGTATTATTATATAATATATCAACCCTTTAACAATGAGGAAATATTAAATGAATTAGGAACAAAAATGACAAATTTTCTTGACTCCATGTAAATTTGGTAGAAATAAATAGCATGTTGTTACGATATTAATACAGCAAAATACATTATATAAGCTAAATAAAATCTATAAAGTGATTACAATCCATCGTATACGTAAATATGCCAAGAATAGTCAAGTATATTAACGTTTGATGGTGCATCTTTAATAGACATTGAGATATATTCGTCATACAAGATAAGTTTAAAACGTAATTTAATTCTATTGAAGTAAGTCTATTGGATAGATAGCAATGATGTAAATTCTATATTACATTTGACCTGGGTTTACATTTTGTGTTGTCCACGAAACTGTCCAACAAAAGCCAAAATTTTTCGGAGAGATTTGAGATTTTAAAGATTTTATTGTTCTCTCATTGGAGAGTTTTATGATGATAAGGCATATTGACCGATTCTTATATTATAATATTATCTTCTGAGGAAGTGAAAAATTTTTCGACAAATGGAAACATTTTTTATGTTGTTTGATGACGTGAAAATTATATCTTTATTAAGTTACGGCATAATTATATAGTCCTTTAATAACGAATTCAACACATGATGTAAATTAAAACTTTTGTGACTCCTCCCATAGGTTGCAAAATGAGATAAACTCTTAGTATTATAAAAATGAGGAGAAACCATAGGAGGGATTAATAACGTAAAATGTAATCTATAATAACTTCAGTTTTTCATTTATTTATAGTTTTCTGAATCGCTAGAAGATACATTTTTTACTTCAAAAAGTTCTCAGCCAAAATACAAATTAAAAATGGAAAACTGTAGGACTATTACTAGCTGTTTGGAAATATAAATGTTTCTAACTGCATCCAATAATCGTCCCGTTTTACCCACGATTAATATCGTATCCAAAATTAGTTCACATCCACGCATTGAGTATATGCCGCACTAATTAATCAGAGGGTGTAGATTAATATTCGTGTGGGTTGGTTAATATTAGATGGGTCGTAAGGCTCGTTAAATCCATATTGCGAGATGGGGCGTGATTATTAAGACCAACCCTGCCAAGTATTTCACAGGTAATATCTATAATTTTTTTATTTATATACTGTATAGCACATTTAAAAGTTTAAATTAGGAACTGTTAAATAATCTCAGTTTTAATTTTTAACACATCCTTATTATCGGGCATTGAATGAAGAAAATTTCATTTTATGTAAATCAATGTATTACTAGAGACTTGTATGCATTATTCAATCAGATAATCTCAAATAGGAAATCGGACGTTCGTCATCGTTGTATTTAAAAAAAATATAGCACTATGTTTCAAAGTTTGAAATTAACGCCTTTTCAGGTTTAGAAGACCCTAACACTAAAATTACTCAAAAACTAAACAGTGTTGGCTGAGGACCGTAACTCAAATTTATAAGTGACTGGTTAACCCTCTGGCATTCACTCAAAGCTGGGGGGATTAAACTCAAGTGATGTCAAACGAAACAAATAACACGTCACACACGCACTAGTGAATGTGGGACACTGACAAGGAAATAAACGATGGCATTCCCTGTGATTTCGAGGAACGTCATTTTAAACAAAGGGGACAGAAATGCGATGGACGACATGGGATTGGGTAAACATACACATATACAAGATGTGTTTTTTACACATTAATTTATACTATGTAGTTATTGAATTTTTAATCGCTCTATGTTCTAGCACTTCAGGCTTTATAAAGATCGCGCCTGCGTCAAAGTAACCTGTCAGAGATCTCGAACGTTACACTGCTTTGCTACGTGTTGTGATTTTATACACTGGCTATGTATTTGCCATCGTTAGTTATGAAAAGAGGAACCCATCGGCCACATGAGTTCATTTTATAATTACATAGAAAACAAATTGTTAGTTATTTCCCATAGACTATTACTTCCTAACTATCAGTTTCATCGAGAATGACGTTGGGTCTTTCTTTTCATGACATTAATTCTATTATATCATTTAATTGTGATACACTAGCATGGTCATTCAAACTTAGTGTTTAATTCAAAGTATTACTATACATTTAAAGGGAGATCTCTAGGGGTTCTGTGTGGTTGCTTCCACAAGTGTGTACGCTAATACCTATATACAGGGTTGGGAAAAAGTGTGGAAACGGCTGTATATCCCTGGAACGGCATTCTATAAAAATACAAAATTCCACCACACTAATAACAACTAAAAGATAATGCGCTTTTTAATGACCTTTGTAGCTTTGTCCCTTTTTTCCAAAATGGGGGATATGGAAGGTAACCCAAAAGTTTCATACCGCACAACCCATCAGGAGATACCTCATTAGAAGGTCTTGTTAAAAGAAGACCAAATGGTGAAAACTAGAGGTGTCATCTTGGCCCCTCTTAAAGGTGCTTAAAAAAGGTGCTTATTTGAATAGTTTTCAAAACCCTGTATAAACCAATTTTTATATAAATTATAATTTAAAGATAATTTAGTTATTAATGAGTTAGTCATCAACAACTAATCAACAACTAATCAATAATATTATTAAAGAGCACTGTCAGCCCATTTTTAAAATAACTGAAGTTTTATAATAACAAAAAATAAGTTTTGCAAATTATTTGGTATTTAGTTTACTGTGAGAAATGTGAAACAAAACTTTGCAACTTATAACTTGGTATTTCTATTTCAAACAATAAAAGATCCTCCTGTCACAAATGAACCATTTAACTTCTCCCTGTGAACCCAAGCAAGTCGAGCTCTGTAGTTTTAAGTATATCAGATGTAATTAATTAGATTACAGTACGTGCTTTTTTAGTTTTATCTTTTACTACGGAACCAAGTTGGCGCCAGTGTTTATCATACAACCTTACTTTAATTGCAGTTCCTTTATCTTTTCCCTTTTTTTTCGTAAGAAATCGAGTATTGTGTATGTTTTAGTTATCTATCAGCTCTTTTAAGTTATATTTTACAATGTAAAACTAGTAAAGCTGTTTTAAAAATTGTAATACGAGGGCTGTTTTTTTTTCAAGTTCCGTTTGTTTCTCCAAATAACCAGCGTAGTGGCGGGAGGCGGGGCTGCGTGTTGTGCAATTGCGCCGCTCCCCCACTACAACCAACGCCGTTGCCGGCTCCAATCCATCAGTCGTAGCCGAGCCTACGGGCGAGTAAAGATGGCCGCTACGATCAATTCTCCCCGCCAGTTGTGAGTTGCGAAGTGTGATTCGTTTCCTTCAAGCTGAAGGATGTAGTGCTGCTGAAATCCATCGCAGAATGAGTGTTGTGTATGGTGAACACTGTATGAGTGATAGCGCGATAAGAAAATGGTGTAGGACTATTTGCTGAAGGTCGAACAGGACGTCCATGACAACGAAGGCGGTCAAGGACGCAAGTCGGTCGCTACTGCAAGTTTGGTTGAACGAGTTGACCAAGCGATCCGGGAGAAACGGAGGTTTACAATTGATGAACTTTCTACCGAATTTCCAGCCATTTCAAGGTCTTCCTTGTACAAGATTGTGACCACCGAGCTAGGGTACTCGTATAATGTAGTGTTTAATTTTTTTGTAATTTCAACATACACATCATATCGCAATATATATTTCCATTACAATGAAACAGTCTTCTTTTATTCATTCGGACTTCTAATTTTCAACAGCATTATAACAGATCTCAACGATAAAAAAATAGAGCAACGTTATTGTGTCCGATATATATACTAGCTGACCCGGTAAACTTCGTTTCACTTACCTCTTAACATAAACCATATTAATTTAAACCCTACTTATGTATTGCAGAACCGGTAACTTTATAAAGGCATCATCATCATAGTATAGGCCATGCTATGGCATCTTAGAACTGTTCAAAATTCAATGAATTCAGCGCCTTCTACACGGCAGCTGTTGAACAATGCCACAATAATTAATAAAAAAGGTGTCTTTAAAAAGGTCTTTTAAATTTCTGTCAGATCGCTTTGTTTTTATAATTGGCTGAATTCGTTTGTTAATGTGATATTCACTTTCCTTTAAATTGATTGATTGATTTGTTTTTGTAGAAAGAAGAACTTTTACAATCCATTGTCCCTTTTGCAAAAAGTGAATAGAGCGCAAAACAACTACCTGTCCCAGTTGCACTAAATAATTGCTAAGATGCGACGAATGTTTGACTATAACCGCTGATACTTTCAACTTTTGAGTCAAGTTCGGTCACAATTTTAGCCACATAATAAGAATTAACAGGGCCAAGGAAGAAAAAAATCAAATGAAACAACAATTGTTATCAAAACCGAAGTTCGTCTCAACAATGCTATCATCATCATCATCTTAAGAATTTAATTTAACTGGTGAAGAATTAAAATATTTGGATGAGATAGAAGAAAATCAGGAGCACAACATCGGCAATATTCTGGCTGTGGCCTCGCGAGCAAAGTGAAGATATCATTAGCAAGCCGGGTTTATAAATAATTTTGATATAGAGGTGGAGTTTAACATTTAATTTTAACCCTCATCATTCCGAAAGTTATATTGTTTAAAAAGATTCAAGTGCCCGAGAAATTTAAGAAAATATGTTTCTTAGCATAAAAGACTGATAAATATATCTTTTAATTTATTTTGTCGGCACTATAATCGATTTCTGGATCGTAGGAGAATGCTGCTCGTTCCAGGTTCACAGGAGCATTGCGTTTGCGGAATCGGTCAATTTTCCCTTTTCCCGGGCTCGCTGCTGTTTGTGTTCGATGTGCCCGAACTCGTTGCATTCTTTGTCTATCCACTTCATTCTGATTTACTGTAGAACGCAAATGTGCCATACCAATACGACTGTTTATCATTATCAGTCTCTTGCTGGTCATCAGTGCGATTAGCGCGTGAGGTAGCTCGCCGCACATTCGATCTACTTCGACGACCTATACTATGTTAGGTCGTTTTTCTTCTCGGCATTGTAAGCAGTATCAGATATTAATGTTTTCTTGAAATAATAATGTTAACCTATAATGGCGACAGTTTTTTTAACCCCAAACATTGTACGCAGTAAGTAAGTAAACATATAATACTGAGACACTTCGTCATTTGTATTTGTTAAAGCTGTTAAATTAAATTAAGTTAAACATGAACATCAAGCAAACGTTTGACAGTTAAGAACAGTTTTGTATGGGAAAATCAAATCGTCGTTTTTAGTATTTTCCATGCAATTTTGTTATATTTTAAACCTTCTCTGGACTTCCACGAACGTTTCAAGACCAAAATTAGCCAAATCGGTTCAGCCGTTCTCGATTTTTAGCGAGACTAACGAACGGAAATTAATTTTTATTTATATAGATATATATTTTATATACATAACTGAAAATATGTTGCAGGGCATGTCGAGCGTTGAAATTAGGGTCAAGTAATAAGTATGTGTTAATAACGTATGGAAATCTGAATACAGTAATGGAATTAAAAATGTTGCCGAACCATTCAGGCGTATTTTGTAAGATAGACCAAAGTTTATGCCAAAAACTATTTCGTATCTTCAATAGTGTTGGAGTTCTGCACAGATAATTTTGGTGTGGCTCAAGAACAAATTTTAAACTTTGCAATCAATCTAAATAAACATTGTAGTAAGATTTTTTCTTTTATCTTTACAATTTTTTGAAATTTCCACAAAAAAAAAACATTAAAAGAAAGTCCTAGCAAATTCAGTAAACATGTATGACAGTCAACAAAAAATATAAGAAGCAGAATGTAAAAATAAAGAAAAACAGAAATACATATATGACAGTATGAAATATGTCATGGAATCTTTCTATATATCCTACACCTATTCAAGCTGTACTTTTCACAAAATATGCTGTAATAAGTTTCATAAAAAGGGAATGTGCATAAAATTAAGAAAATGAGTCTTCAGTTTTAGGCTTTAAAATGTTGTCAATATATATTTCAAAACATTATGAGCTGTTATCAAATGTCCCAAATGTATACTAGGTACTAGCATAATAGTTAGTCATTATGAAACTACAGATTTAGGTCAATGTAGGCATACAGTATTGTAAAAGTAATATGAAATAATCTGGAATGTCGTAGTGTGTGCTTTTGCGTAAGTAGGACAACCATCTACTGAAAAGGTAAACGAGCTCTGAAACTAAAAAAAAAAAATTGATAAAACCTTAAATATGAAATTTCAAGTTTAATTTTATATTATATAGAGTATATTACAGTATATTATATATTATTATATAAAGTCCCTATATATATTATATATATGGATATAAAGGGTGCGGGCAAAAATACCTCCCTATTTTCATTGCTTTATGTGAGTAGAGGGAGGCACTCAGAATGGTGGGGATAGCCGCAATCGACGCTGGAGAGGGGGGAAATTTAAGTGACACTCCGCCCGTAGGCACCAGTCGTCAGTCGCCATCATGGTGTGGACGAGTGCACAGAGAGCGTTTGCGGTCGAAGCGTTCATTCGTAACAATGAATCAGTTATCATGGCTCAACGCGAATTCCGAACGCGATTTCAAATTCCTCCTCGTGATTCAGTACCGGACCGCAAGTCTATTGTTGCTGTGGGTGAAAAAACTTCAGAGAAACTGGTTTCTGTTGTGAAAAAACGAGGTGGAAGACCTCGTACACCAGGGAAAACATAATGCGTGTTGGGGTAGGCAAAGTTCAGGCATGGATTGCAGTGCATATATTCTGCTTGGCCTTCAACGAAGAGGGCGAGGCGTCAGCTCGCTAAACATGCAGCCGCTCCTTCGAATGTCCCGACCGATAAGTGTGGATTCCGTTCGAAAATTCTACACATGGATCATTCATTTCCATCCTATACAAGGGATGGTTGTTGTCCAAGAGCTGTCTCCAAACGTGATTGGCAGAGTCGTTACGGAACGCGTGTCAAAAAATCTTGGATAGTCCTCCCAATAGGACGCTGTTGTTTTTTTTCAGTGACGAAGCGCATTTCCATCTGTCCTGGAAATGTGAAATAAAATAAAAATGTTTCGCAATTTTTTACCTGAAGGAAATAAAAACCATGAGAGGCCTTTTCATAGTTGAACGTGTGACTGATATGGTGCGCGTTATCACGATAGTGGAATCATTGGCCCTCCATTTTATTTGAAGAGGAATGGCAATGTTGTTTACTGTGACCTCAAACATGATTATGCCAACATGCTAACACAGAACCTGCCCTACAAACAGAGCAGAGGGCTTTCGAGGAATGTGTGGTTCCAGCAGGACGGTGCCACAAGCACATACTGCCCGAATAGCAATGAAACATTTTGAGGCCAAACTGATTTTCCTGCGCCAGTTGATTTCTCGGGGAGGGGACATTTGTAGTGGCCAGCGCGAATCACCCGATTTAAGACCCCATGTGGACTTTTTTCTGTGGGGTTACTTAAAGGCCGAGGTGGTTCAAACATCGCCCCAGTAAACCTGCAAGATCTGAAGCAAGCCTATACGTGGAGGAAGTTCTGCGCATGCACCCTCAAGCCATGCTCGAGAGAGTCCACGACAGTTGTTCAGAATTCGCTTGCAACAATGTATTGATAACCACGGCCACCACTTATGCTGATATTCTGCTTAAAAGAAAGTAGAAAAAAACTTCCCATGTCCCCATATAGAATAAATTAAAATGAATAAATTTTCTTTTTGGAAAAAACTGTGGTTTTTTATTAGTATTTAAAAAAATAGGGAGGTTATTTTTGCCGCACCCTGTATATAATCATATATATAGCTATATAATAATATATAATATATATAAATATATATATATATATAATATTATATATATATTAATATATATTAGTATATATAATAATATATAAATATATATATATATCTATATACATTAAACATTATCAAATGGCATTAGCCTTAATAATTAATTTCAATAGACATTGAATCACAAAAAGTACTCTGCTCCCGCCGGGGATCGAACCCCGG